>NW_015505373.1:188753-234955 GCF_001515645.1 Sinocyclocheilus grahami
GTTTTGGTGTTTACATAGTTATTTTTGGTTACTGATGTTTTAATCATGTTACTTGTCTGGTGTAAATGAAGAGTTAATGTCAAGCCCTGGAGTCTATAACGTTAAGTGCCGGGGCTCAGCCCCAGACGGCCTGGCCCAATTTAAACCCTGGTCTTATGTAGCATGATGCTACAGTGTGCATGAATGGTCACATAACACGCGCTTTCGGTCTTGTAGTATGAACGGACATCTTCATATGATTGGAACTCTACACAGCTCCCGCGCTACTCTCCATTGGAAATGAATGACTTTCGGTCTGTCATTTGTCGGAGATAGTGGAAAGCCTGCTTGAAACGCAGTGGAAACGTCAGTAAGAGGAGGATCGTTTTCATTTTAAAACAAAAATGCACCAGTGTAAATGTAGCCTTACAGCTACGGGGGCTGGGACGCATTCACACTAAATACTCACGTGTGAGCCACATCTCTGAGTGTCACACAGTCGCGGACCGACTGTGCAGACCTATCGGTGTATTAGGCCATAGTAAGATACCACGAGCAGACTGCTCCGTACGTTTTCGCATCGCTCTCGCGGATGTCAAACACTGATCGATCTGCGCCTCACTGACGTTGATGAGATTAACCCCTTAGGTATCGAAATTTGGTACCGAACGACGAGACGTTTTTCGTTACTCTGTGGTATCGAGGCAATTCGGTCGGTGCCTAAAAAGTATCGAACTCGATACTCAGCCCTACTCTGAAGTGCACAAATAAAGTTTCTTTTTACCAAGCCTGTTGCTGAAGCACTTCAAATTGTTTGGCTAAAACTGTGTTCTTCAAACGAAAAAAAAACACTTTATTATTATTTATTTCCCCCCTAAAAACATTCTCTGGCTTTATCCTGTAAAATCTAAGGACTTCAACATCTAAATACTTTTAAGACAAAGTGTCATTCCGTTTGAAGCTCTGGGCCCGGTTGCATGAAAGTCCTTAAGTAATTTGACTTAGGGGTATTCCTGAGGGGGGAAAAATCCCTAAGGTAAGGAATTTCTTTAAGAGCGTTGCAACAAACATGTTAACTGTCACCCTTACCTAAGTGTTTATACTAAGTGTTTCACGGGAGTTCCTGGCAACATACGGCAATGAGCGCTGCGGTTGCTATAGTTACTACATCTCACAATAAACATAGATATACATATCTCTGACAATAAACAGAACCTAACTAAATACAAACCTAACCAACTAAAACACGAACAAATAAACGCTGCCTGTTTCTGCGCTGCTTTGTTTGTCTGCACTGCTTTGTTGCATACTCGTTACCGAGAAAACCGCTTTTTTCTAAAGTGAAAGTGCCTCCTGCTGACCAATGAAAGGAAAATTTACCAAATGTGAAAATTAACCCATGTTTTGACGCTGCAAACACGCAGAGTTGTAAATGTGAACAGGTGGATCGACAAGAAGATAATGCATTTTAAAAAATATTATGTTTTATTTATTATTAGTATCTAATTAATGTAATGATTAATAATAATTGTTTAAATTAATATAATAATTGATTCAACTCATCCATTTTCTTAAAAAAATGATATACAACTTTTTTTGTAAAAACCTGTAAGTCATGCTTTTTACAGTCATTTTACAGTTTAATATGTTACCATAGTCATTGTCCTACTACGCTCATATGATATTTTATTTGCGCAGGTCTTAAAACATTTCTTAAGTCTTACATTTGAGCTTAAAAATCCTGCAGATACTGAGTTTAAGATGACTTAAGGGAGCTGTTTTGGTCCCGTAAATTTATCAAGGTGAAATAGTTACTAAGGACTTTGTAGCAACGCTTAAGGTAACACTTAGATAATTAAGGGGAATACTTAATGACAGCCTTAAGGTTCCTTAAGTTGACCCTTAGGATTTTTCTTGCAACCGAAGTTTAACTAAGGGTTCCCTTAACCTTATAACTAAGGGATTTCTGGTTGTAACTGTTCACATTGTAGCTCTGCACATCACTGTTCGCAGTGGTACAGATAGCACTAGAGATTCCCTTAACACCCCGCATTTATTACCAAATGCATGACATAAACTGTCTGAAGGCGTTGACGTCATATCGCCTGTCGCTGTGTCTTGCTTATTTCCAAACATCATGCAACGATTTGTTTTCGCTGTCACACATCTGTGAGCATTTTACCATGAAATGAATCAAGATTATTATCTTCACATCCCCAGCCAGACATGTGCTGGCTGACCCTCAACGTTTCACTGTCATGTGTGTTTGTATACTGACCCTAGGAGTGAGGTTTATGCCTGTTCTCAGTTGTCAACTGACTTTGAGTTTGGGGCTACTTATTTATTTTATTAAATTTTTTAAGATCTTGGTCACTTCTTTTTTCCATCTTTTCATTTTCAATAAACTCTCAAATTAATTCAGATTAGCTCTAAGATTCTGTTTACACCCAGTAATGAAATCTGTTGAGGGTGATCCAAGTGGCTATAAACGCATCATTTCAAAGAAGCTTTACAAAAAGTTCTACTATGCAATACTAATTATACAGTACTGTATAACTAGTATAGTACCGTCTGTAAACCTTGTGTGTCAGAGACACAAGTGCACAGCCATCTTTGGAATTTTGTCTTTGAACTTCTGTTCCCTTTCATTCGGTCACTCTCGACGTCACGTCGGATGACCGACGAAATTGGGATCTCGCTTAGAGGGACCAGCAGTAGCAGCAGTAGCTGCTCCTCTTGTAAAGAAGCCCTGGCCTACGCCAAAAAGTAGGGGCACAGGTGGCTTCCTTGCGGTAGATCTGTAAAATCGCTAGTGAAGTGTAATTTTAAAGATTTTAAAACGAGCGGTTCATTAATAAATCTGTACGACCTTACCTTCACGCTGTGGAAATACAAACTGGAAGACAGAAGACAATGAGCGCAGCGCTGAAAAGGGGCTGGGCTACATAAGATCTGTAATGCTTAAATGCATAACATTAAAGCATTATAGACATATTAACGGGTTAATTCACCCAAAAATGAAAATTGGCTTGTGTTTTACTCGCCCTCGAAGCATCCTAGGTGTATATGACTTTCTTCTTTCAGACGAATCCAGTCGGAGTTATATTAAAAATGGTCCTGGCTATTCCAAGCTCTATCATTGCAGTCAGCGGGTGTTACAGTTGAACAGTCCACAAGTCGTCAAATAAAGCACGCGCATTCATAATAAAACGTGCTTCACACGGCTCCGGGGGGTGAATAAAGGCCTTCTGTAGTGAATCCATGTTTTTGTAAGAAAAATATCCATATTTCAAACGTAATAAACACTTTTATATCACTTCTGCCTACTGTCATACACTGAAGCCGTGCCGGCGGATGTCGTAGCACGTATGTGTTGCGTGATTCGTGACGAATGCGGAGAGAGAACAAAACAAAATGCCGGTCATGAATTAGAAGTACAAACCGAAGATTTGCAAAGAAAAATGTCTGAGGATTTCGATATAAGCCAAGAGGAGACTGGTTTTCCTTTGCTAAAGTAAGGAAACTTTGCTTCCTTTGCTCCTATAAACAAACTCGCGAGACTAGCATATCTCAGAGGCATACGTCATACGCCTTCCGCATTTGAAAGATAACGGAAGTGAGAGAAAAGTGTTTATTACGTTTGAAATATGGATATTTTTCTTACAAAAACACATGGATTCACTACAGAAAGCCTTTATTCACCCCCCGGAGCCGTGTGAAGGACGTTTTACTATGGATGCGCGCTTTATTTGACGACTTGTGGAATGTTCAACTGCAACACCCGCTGACTGCAATGATAGAGCTTAGAATAGCCAGGACAATTTTTAATATAACTCCGACTGGATTCGTCTGAAAGAAGAAAGTCATATACACCTAGGATGCTTCGAGGGTGAGTAAAACACAAGCTAATTTTCATTTTTGGGTGAACTAACCCTTTAAGATAGGGCCAGACAATATACTGTATAATAATGGTGTGAATGGTTAAATGTAATTCAGAGATATAATCATTATTTGGTTTTGTTCTAAGTGAGAGCCAGCAGTTTTTAATGAATTGTTGATTTGTTTGACCATTGCTAACCACGTTTCCAGCAGATGTTTTATTACAATGATCTAGTTATAATACAGCTTACATAATCTTATATAACGCAATATCACTTCTTCCAGTGGTGTTTGTGGTCAGACCACAAGGAGATCCACAAGTACCTTGTGTCAGGAATAGCACATGTTGGAAAAATAGCACCAGACTCGTAAGTAATCAAATGGAAACTATTGTCTAAGCTGCATGTGTAGCCTTTCATGAATATTGTTAGAGGAATGAAGTGACTGGCAACAAGTTTTGGGTCCACCCTACTTCAATTATATAATCTTAACTGACTATGCAGTGTTGTCTGAGCTGAATTGGGAAGGAATAGCTTAATCTTTTATCATGTGCCATGAGGGGAGGAAATGGGAAACATTTAAACATCTGGATTGTTTTCGTTCATTGCACTGTGGGTTAACTCTTATATTTTTTTCTGCCTCTGAAAGCTTGGATTCCCAGAGAAAGTTCATCATATGCAGACTATTTCATCAAACCAAAGTCAAAGCTGAACACACCACTATTACAGTGCAGTTTTGACATATTGTGACCACTAATGCTGGTCGTCCTACCCAGAATTTGTGACCCTCTCTGTGAAATCCTGGCTAAAGTCTCAAAATTTAATTATGAGATAACAAGCATCAAAATTTGATTTCAACCATTAATAGGGTATATGTCGAACATCACCTGACCAAACCCGGAAAACGGGTCTCATTGCCTCCGCTTGTCGGAGAACATGTTAACAGCCGTATTAAATAATAGCGATATCTATGGACTTTTAAGATAATCAGTTAAACTAGCTAGCTGTTTTTATTGTTGACATTTTATTCCATTTTTATATCTAAATGTGAAAAGAATAAAAATAAAAAGAACTTTTAGATATCAGTCCGCATATGTGATGGACATTGGTTATGATCATCATTGGTATCTACTTTGAAGGCATCTTGAGTAAAACTGCTTCATATTTAACTAAGCATATGCAAAATGCTTGAACCGGAAGCGAAGAGACCCGGTTAACAGAATACGGAAGTGTGTTGCGCATAACCCCTATTTCACTATGATTCAATCTTTGACATGGTCTTACTCAATCAGTAATAAAGATATCAATGTTACTTTTTCACAGAATGCCAATGCTCCAAAGTTCTGTTTGTGGTGTATTAGAATGGGCTGATGATAGAAAAGTCAGCTTTATGTGTGTCTGTGCAAAAAGTGCAGAAGAAACAAGGTTGTGTCAGAAACATACTTAATATTAAACTCCCTATGTTTACTTTTTGTTGGCTTCATACATATAAAAAAATATTGGGTCCCACTTTATATTAAGTGGCCTTAAATAGTATGTACTTACATTTAAATTAATAATTTGATACAATGCACTTATTGTGTACATGCATGTTTTTACATTGTACTTATATTTAAAGAATACCTGCATGCAATTACATCTGTTATTAATTTCTGTAATTATATTGTACTTATTTTTAATGTAAATACATAGTAATTAAGGCCACTTAATATAAAGTGGGACCAAATATTAAAAACAAAAACAAAAATAGAATTGGTCTTGAATCGCATTGACATATTGCTTGCAATAATACTGTCCTGAGACACTTTTAATCCAATGTAGCAGAGCTTGTATCCAATGTACCAGATGCCTTCCTGCTTGCTACTTCTAGAAACCGCATGGTAGCTTGCACAAAGACATTTTTGGAGCTACTGTTTTCTCGGGACTGACCTCTTCCTCATATTCAGCTGTCCTTTCATTTAATGCCAACTGACCTGAGCAGGTAATTGCGTTCTGTCTCGAACTAATCAAGCATGTAATGTTCTGTTTTTTAAAGTCCAGACTTTACAGCTTCTCAGAGAGAACTGATTGTGCTGCCAACCCCGCTGCCCCCCCCCCCAAAAAAAACCACATAATTTGCCCGCTCTATTTAACTAGAGATGTTTTACCATTGCACATTGTTGTAGGCATGCTAAATTATTTCATACCATACAGCAAATATGGACAATATCTTCATTCCACACTTCTGCCACACAAAAACATGCAGTTTTAATTTTTATATTTACTGAATGCAGCCAAACTTTTACGAGAACAGTAGTCCGCAAGAAGATTTATGTAATACATTTTAATGATACAAACATACACTACAATTTAAAGTCTGTGTTGTTCAAGTTTAAAGTAACATTCTTGAGTTAAAAGTAAATTCAAAATGTTAGTGGAAAAGCATCTTTGATGAGCTACAGAGAGAAACTAGTAGCCAGGCAATAAACAGGTGACCAGTCCTGACCAGCAAGTGACCAGCACGGGTCAGCAGGGTTTGCCAAAAGCAGCTAATGTAGTATAATGGTTTTATGGTAGACTAAAATGTTTTTGAAAATACTCTTTGTTTGAGCCAAAAGCAGAACCATGCACTGTGTTTTTGATTAACATCAGGAATGAGTCAGATTTATTGACATGGGAAAACTACGTCCATGTCAGGAAAGACTAGCTTGTCTTGAAATGTGTTTGTTTACAAATGCACTTTCACCTTTCCCTTACCCTCACAAGTGTACATTACATTTCAGGAGACTTGGTGTTGACAGATGAAGACATTTCATAATGTTGCAGTTTGCCATTGCAAAATAAACTGAGGAAATAATACAATATGGCAGGCCCTTTGTAATAATAATAATAAGTTTTATTTATATAGCGCCTTTCCAGAGCTCAAGGACACTTTACAATAAACATCAGAAATGTGAGGATAACATCAAACAAACAATCAAACAATAATACAGAAAGTAAAGTAAAGAGAACATCAGACATCCAGAGAGTAATATATGGATAAGACAACAACTTTGTAGTGCTTTAATATCCCTAAGATAACCAATTTCAGGCTTTTACAAAGAAAAGCAAAGATATTAATGTAACTTGGAATCTCATCTAAGAGAGGTCAAATCCCATATGTTCTTAGATCTTCTCCTTCTGTCTGCAAGCTCTTCAATTAGGCAGGGCTTTGAGTTTCTGAATTACAAATTATGAAGTAAATATTTATTTCATGTGGCATTGTCTCGCTTGTCAAGAACCAAACTCTTCTGTTCCATGATGGCTTCATGATTGTGGTTCCAGTTTTTAATGAGTTGCAGATCTGCAGAAAATTTTGATTGGTTTCTTTGGTTATAAAAGAGCATTTCTGGACCTCAGTTTGTATACTAGAAAATAAGGATGCATGATATTATCGGAATGTTATCAGAATCAGTCGATAAAGGCTTAAAATGTAAACATCGGCATCGCCCCGATATGAAAAACTATGCCAAATAGACAAATAACTCACATGTGCTCAAGGTGTGCTAGTGATAAGATCATGTCACCAGTGTGGTCATTCTTGAAGCAAACCTTTGCCTGAAGCATGATTAGATTTACTGTTTTGCAACACAGCATTTCATTTGAGAATGTATGTACAGAATTATGCGTCCAGTGTGCGATAGAGTCAACAATCACGAGCGTGTGCAGCAACAACAACAGCCTTCCCCGGGTCCTAATACGGGTTCCTTAGTGTCCAGTAAGGCATTTTATTTATTTAGGGGATGCTATAGGCCCGTTTGTAATAAAATGAAAAGTAAAATACACAAATAACTTAGAGATACTTGTATTTGTGAATAAAGCATTAATTGATGTCATAAAATCATCTATTTTGATTTAAATGGGTCATGAGCTGCCTCTGTTTTGTGTGTGACGACATTACTGCTGGATCCAATATAGTTGGCACAGCATCGTCTTTTACTTTGCTTTACTCTACTAAATGACTAAATGTAAATGTACTTTAAATCTTTTGAAAATCCTGTGTCAAATTGTGCCTTGTAATCTGCGGTAAAATGAAGTGAACAAAGGACCGAGTTCTTACTGATGCGGTCTGGATCTTCATTCAAAATAAAGTTAATTCACTCTTTTCTAATGTTGGCATCAGAAGGAAGGCAATGCAAAGACTGTTTTTCCACAACTTGGCACTGCACAGTAGAGGTCTACATTTCCACAGTAGAGGAACTGCGAGACCCGACCAGATTTTTTGCGCCGCAGGATTAAATTCCCGAATAAAACGCGGTAGCAGTCGGTAACTCTGGTGTAATTTGAACGGGAGCGGGCGGTCTAACAATATCCCGTTCCCGACGCCCATTCAGAACAGTATATCTGCGCTTTATTCTTATTGACCACCACCGGTACAGCCTGCACTCGGACTGTTATGCACGCTCTACACGCATGCTTTCTGCGCCACGCGTTTTATTTGCGTGGTCTGTGCACAGCATGTGCATAACGATGCTCAGAGCAGGTTGTGCCTACTGGTAGTAAATATACGGCCCTCAGACAGAACAGGCAGGTTGTCGATGAGTGACAGAGCAGAATAAGGATGTAGCAAAGTGTGGATGCGCTGTCCTTGAAGGAGTTCAACTCAGTTTTGTTTATATTTTGCTTAGCCTATAATTTTAAATGACGGATGTGGTATTTATTTATTTTCTCTGCGACTTTCGTGTTTTAACAGAAAAATGTCAAACGAATTTAGTATTTCGACAAGACGAATAAAAATAGCTAATAGGCTATTTTTGTACAACCTACATTTAAATTTTTTTTCCTCTGCCACACTTTTTCCTATTGTGTTGTAAGTGTTAAACAAATTGTATCCTGAAAAGACGAATAAATATAAGAAATGCAATTTTTGTACAACATTTTTATTTTCTCTTACACTTTTTTTCCTACTGTGTTGCATAAAATATTAAATGAATTTTGTGTCTTAAGATAATTCATAAATTCAAGTCAAAGTCAATAAATTCAAGACGAATAAAATAACATAGTCTACAATTTTGTGCAGACTACACTTTTATTTGGTAGCCTATGTCTTTTTTTCAGTAGAGGAAATGTAAACGTGCGGTTCTGGAAACAAGATCTAAATTTAGCGGGAACGGTCGGGTCGGGAAGAAAATTATTCTAAGCGGACAGCGGGTGAACAAAGAGTGAATATACAGTGGGAGCGAGTGGGTGTGGAATAGAACCTTGCGGGAGCGGGACTAAATAAACAGTCCCGTGCAGACCTCTACTGCACAGCAACTTGTTGTGTTCGGAGCCATCTTTATCGTTGGTTTCATTCGCCTCTCTCGTAAACACTGCATGCACGAATCTGTGGGCGGGGCCAAACAGGCAGCAATGTAGAAGCAGGCGTTGATCTTCTGCAGAGGCGGTGTTTAGCCACACTATTGCATCACAGAGTAGAACATTCCACAAGCTGTCGTTTTGGCAGACTGGCTTCAATATAAGCTATTTTTAGACTAACAATAAGTTTTGAGTTCTGAAACTTCTAGGATGTTTTCATAGTACAATGACCTCTTATATGTCAAAAGATCAAGGGAATTTTAGTTTCTCAGTTTATGACCCCTTGAAAGGGCAGAAGCTATAGCTTACATGAATAAAAATCATAAACATGACACATAACCAATTAAATAGCTTTATATACAGATTTATTATTTAATGTGTAATATTTTTTTCAAACAGATTATGAAAAATAAACAGCAGATTAATTTTATTAGTTATTTTCAATGCTTTCAATGTACTCATTATAAAAATAACTTTAAAGGGGTCATCGTGTGCAAGTTGATATGATTCTTTAGGGTCTTAATGAAAAGTCTACACCATACTAATACTTTATAACTTTGGTTAAAATTTCTCAATGGTCATCTAAAAAAACATCCTTTTTACCTTGTCAAAAACAGCTCTGTTCACAGCATCCCATTTCAGTGCATGTCTCTTTAAATGCTAATGAGCTCTGCTCACCCCGCCACTCTCTTCCATGGGGTGACTAGCTGTATTCATGAGACCGTACACTTTAGCTGCATTGCTAGCTTGCTAACTAGCACATTATTGGGTAAGGTGATTTGCAAAGATTCATTTAAAAAAAACCTTATACTCCTTCTGTAGGTGAAGCTGGATCATGAATGATTCGCGCGAACATTGACACATTTAGGTAGATTGCATTCCCTTCAAAAACAAGTAATCCACTGCGTCTGGCGGACTATTGACAGCTCACTCATGGCGGGTCTGTGCTAAAATGCCAATGTCAATCAACAATCGTGGGAGGGGCCTTGGCCTGAGTGATGTCACTCTGCCAAGAATCTGTGAATGGCTTGATCTGAGATCTCATAATTTATTGGAATTTTTTTTTAAAAACCACTGGGTGGATTTTTATCATTATAGGGTGGTTGTGTACACACACTGCCAAGACACATTTCAGTTCAAACAACATGTAAAAGTGAATTTTGCATCAATATCATCAGTATCTGCTATCTGCCAAAATGAGTTAAAAATATTGGCATATTGGATATCTGTAAAAATCCAATACTGTGCATCCCTACTAGAAAACAATACTAAAACACAATGAAAGTGTAAAGAGACAGAGGACTGTAAAGCTGGCACAGTATCATTTCAGATTAATTTAGATTCATTAAGAGTTTTCCCTAAATTAACTCCTAATTACTGCTTATTGATAATGTAGGAGTAGGGAGTAGGTATTGGGTAGGGTTAAGGGATCTAGAATATGGTCATGCTGAATAAGGCAATCATATGTGCTTCATGAGTACACACAAACAACCAATGTGCTTGTAATATGCATGCTAATAACCAACTTGTTAGTTGTGTTGTTTGTGAGCAGGAGAGCAGGACAGTAGATTGTCAGTTCTTTCTGAAAGTAGCTCATGGCTGTGAGTCTCGCCCCCAACAACTGCCTTCAATATTTTCTAACGAAATGGAAGTGAATTTCCAGTTGGACAGCAAATTATTTCAGCAGAGTTGAATCGCTGGAGCCATTAATGCAATGGCAATAGCAAGAGATTACAAATTATTTGTAAGTTTTTCAAACAAGACTCATATACTCATATACGCAGTATATCGAATCCTCTAGTTCTTTGGAAGTGCTCATTGGAGCTGCCTGGGAACTTATAAACATGACTTTGTTTTCTGGCAAATATAAAACACCAACAGCTTTCCAAACCATTACTAGATGCATTCAGGTAGTCTTTTAGTCTTTTTTCTCTCTCTCTTCTGTTTGAAATAACTTTTGTTCAAGCCTGTAGGTTCAAATGTATTGTGGGATTTATGTAGACTTGAGCAGCTTCTATGTGTGCCTTTCCTGTGTATTTATCTATCAAATCAATTATTTTCTATTATGACATTGAGTGACATGTTTAAACTGGTGAAGTCAAATAATTTATCATAGGAAGCAACACCAATACTTACTTTCTAGCTTGTGTTTTGCTCTTTCCCACTTTCCCCGCTGAGTGTCAGAACATTTATTTTGAGCTCACCTAGCAAGTATGTTGCCCCCAAGGGCTTTTAAAAAGCAGGAAAGAGACAGCTACTGTAAAGGCTTATGGGCAGAAGTGCAAATGTTCCATTCAGGGTTCTCTCTCAGTCATTGCATACGTTACTGACGTGGAAAGGGGCCTTCTTGTAGCCAATACAGTGATAAATAGAGATGAGCAGAAGTACTCAGGTTCTCAAAAGTAGCACCAGTGTTTAATTGTAAAATCACAATTTCTCAAACTAGGGCTGTCAAATCAAATTCATTATGTATTATGCAAATAATGACCGTTTATCATCAGTTGTGAGAGAATCGTGACCTCTATTTTCTCAGTTAAACCAGAATTGTGTGACTCTATTAGTTACTGAGATTACTTTGACCATTTCTGTACATTTCATCTGGCCCCGCAAAAAAAAAATGCAATACCAATCGATACCAAACTTGGTGGTTCATCACTCTGAAATTGTAAGGGCTTTTTTCCAAAATCCTTAAGTCGTAATCTACAAAATGTATACCTTTTATATCCATTTCCGGCATGAAAATGTTTGTGCTATTTTCGATTTTCTTAAAACCTACTTCTTCAAACTCGTCTTGGGCTGTTCGCCAGTCTTCACCAAACCGTGTACAAAGCAGCTATAGACTATGCTGGCTAAAAGTTTCCAAAATATGCTGATATGCAGAAGCATTGCAAAGATATGTTAGCAAATTAAATTGTCAGCCATCACACATTTTAACAAATGGATCTATATCTGCTGAATGCAAACTCCTTAAAACACTTTGACTACAAGGCATTCTGAGGACACACAAAGAGATATGTAGACCCAAAAAGTACTTGTTTGATTATTCTGTCAAGTATTCAGGGGGTTTATTGTATCATAAATGCTGTTTCTTTTTGTGTTGCTGGTAACATCAGTGGTTTTGGAATGTGTTAGAAATATTGTTTTATTAATTGGTTTTGTATGTTTGTTTTTTTTTTAATTATGGCAGCATTTGCTTTCGCTGGGATTCCGTTACCCCTGTAAAAGCAGATGTATTGGCAAGTCTGGCAGTCATAGAACACTTCAGACTGACATTACACAAGTGCTTCCAGATGGTCATTAGAAGGATCATAAATATAAAAGTAAAATATTTGACAGGCCATTTATTGTGCGAATATACTGGCTAATTGCTCATCTGCTTGGAGATTTTACTGTTTTTAGTGTTATAAACTTGTGTAGAATGCATGCTCGTTTTCAGAAAATTGTATTGCATGGATGAACTTCAGAGTCATATTTTAGACTATACCACAAGGTCTCTGAATGAGTCTATACTTTGTACGGTAGTACACTCTATGACTGTAAAATTATAGTCATACAAGTACGTGTTGTTTTGGGCTCATGATTTTTTTTATTGTTGGTTGTAGCTAATCTCAATTTCTGTGATCATATTTGCTGTATTAAAGATTTAGAGTGTGCACTAAAACATTGCATTCTTTCGTTTTAGCATCAATAATAAGCTCCAGCAGCCAGAGGCAGCATCAGGAGTTCTGGAGTATGCCATGAAACACTTTGGAGAACTGGTAAGAGCTTTCATCCCTTATTAATCTGTGTGCCATCCATCATGACTTCATAAGATGAGGTGAATCTCACTAAGCCTGTAAAGAAAGGTCTTGGTCATATATCACCTTAAAAGATATTTTAATGTTTTTTGTTGTTGTTGTTGTTGTTTTTTTAATCGTGATGAGAATTGGGGGCAAATATGCTTCATTGTAATAAAAATAGTATTCGTTTGTCTTGTTTCATCTGAAGTTAAAGTTGTATTAGCTAAATAAGTATTTTGTAACATTTTAAATTTTATGTATTTATGTAACAATTTATGTAACATTTAAACTTTTGGTTTGTTTTTTCATGTTTCAAAATGTTGAGATGTTCTGATGCATCATACACAGTACTCCCGTCCTCAGAGTGTCTCCTGCTGTCCAGACAGACAGTTCAGATATAATCACTTAGCCATGTCTATTGCGTAACTCCACAGACTTTCTTTGATAACACTTGACTGACTATTAATTGCTCCAACATGTACATTTTTATTTTTTTTCTTTCCCCAAGGCTGGACTAGGGAGTCATATTTGTCTAGATATAATGGTCTTTCACAAAAAAATTATCTAATATGTGGATGGTTCACACTGGTGGACTAGACTATACTTAGCAGTTTTTTTTCTTACACAAGTTTAGAATCACTATAAAATTTTGTCTCTGAGAGAAAGTGGTACTTTTATTTGCAAAGGATACATTAAATAGAATTTTTAAAAATCTGTACAGTTTCTATTCACAAGTTAGAACAGTACAGTTAATTTTTGGCCAATTTAAAGCCAAAATCATACTTGCGAGTGTACAGTTATGGAGTCAGAATAGTATCAAAATTAATACTTGCTCAAAATATGATGTGCACATGTGTAACCAAATTAACATTCACAAAAAGTTTTTCCTACAAAACCACCACTGGTTCTGCACCCCTTTACCTAAATTCATTACTTCAGACTTGTGTGCCTCTAGAAGTTTGCGTTCTGCAAATGAACGTCGCTTTATTGTACAAAAATATACAAAATCACTTTAACAGGCTTTTACATTAACTGTTCCCTCCTGGTGGAATGACCAGCCCAACTCAATCCCAGCGGCTGAGTCCTTAGCCATCTTCAAGAATCGGCTAAAAACACATCTCTTCTATCTTTACTCTAACTCTAGCACTCTATTCTAATGATATTCTTTTTAAAAAAAGCTTGCTCCTTTTAGACTTGCACCCTATTCATTTACTAACTGCTTGTTTTCTTTAAAAAAAAAAAAACGAACTAACTAACACTAGCTTTTCTAATCTTTTTGTATTCTATCTATTTGTTTTCTTTGTATTTATTATACAATTAACAAAAGCAAAAAAGGCCTCTAACACTAGCTTGCTCTATTCTTTTTCTATTCCATCTGATTTCTTATGTATTATGTAATGAAAAAAAAAACCTTGCTACGTGTACTGCGTTAAGCTAACTGAGACTTGTTATAGCACTTGCGTATCATTGCTCTTTTGTTGATTTTGATTGCTTCTATTGTCCTCATTTTTAAGTCACTTTGGATAAAAGCATCTGCTAAATGACTAAATGTAAATGTAAAAATGAATTAACATTTAACTTACAAATTGTCATGTATGTGTTTGCGTGTTTTGCGACTTTCCTTTATTCATGTTTGGGCCCATTAAACTTGTTTAGGCAATCAGATTTCAGCTTCAATCAATCAGCCAGTCATGATCTACTGAGAGCACATCACCACGTCAACACGCCAGGCACATCAGATGACAGATACGCGCACACACACACAAATGCTATTTTCACTGTATTAGTGAGGACATCATCATCTCATCGCTTAACCCAACCACTGCCCCTAAACACTAGATTTCAAATAGCTAGATTTAAATACAAACATGATTTGACTGATTTATATGCCTTTAACTAGTGAGGTCTGGTTCACTAGTCAGTGCTCAACAGGTTTCACTATTGTATATTAGTGAAGACAATGTTGAATGGTGAGGTCATTTTGGATCTCACAAGTATAGTCAAACCTGTACACACAAATACGAAAGTAAGTAAATTCACACAAGTGTGACAATTTGCAAATACAGTCTTAACAATCCGTTTATTTAATTGAGGGCACTTTTGATTTCTTAGGAATTAGTTTTTTCCTAGTAGGTTTTCTACATAAACAGTTTTCTAGAGCATTGTCTGTGGAAAAACAATACTGGAATTTAGACTTTAAAAAGGTAAAGTCCTTAGCCATTTTCAAGAAACGACTAAAAACACATCTGTTCCACCTTTATTTGACCCTCTAACTCTAGCACTTTCTATTCTACTTTATCTACATTTATCTTTTTTTTTTTTTATATTACATTTTTTCTAATCTATCTACTTTTTCTTTGTGTGTATGTGTGGGTGTTTATGTGTGTGTATTATATATATACACACACCTTGCTATGTGTACTGCGTTAGGCTAACCGAGACTTGTCATTTGCACTTATATATTGTTGCTCTTTTGTTAGTTTTGACTGCTTTTATTGTCCTCATTTGTAAGTCGCTTTGGATAAAAGCGTCTGCTAAATGACTAAATGTAAATGTAAATGTAAAAAAAAAAAACATTATTGTTTTATACTACATTGGTGAGCAGAGGCTTTGATTTCTTTTTTTAAGAACTTTAAAAACACAGGCGCTAGTTTAGTTTAAGTATTTGTATGAAATGTTCAAACAAATACACATTTCTTTGTTTTGGTACTTTTCTACATTTAATCACTGTTTTTGCACATTTTCTGGCCATTGTAGAATCCAGAATTATGAGTGAAGATTTACTTTGTTTTCTTCTGTTGTAGCCTTTCGAAACTTATTGGACCCAAGTGACATACAAATTTTGTATGCTGTATGAAAAATGAGGATTTTATGCTCTCATTCATTAAAAGAGACTACTTTTTAAAAATTCAGTTTCTTTAAATTATGAAATATGACCTGGTGAAGTGTTATTTCAACTGTTGCTGAGCCATCCATTACTCTGGCAGATGCTCACATTGGGCTCACTGCCAGTTTCAAATAAACTGTTGCTATGCTCTCGCATTAAATGTTGGAATAACAATTGGAGCTATCCATACTCGGCTGTCAGTGTTCCAGATGGGAATGTGATAGTGTGAGATTGAAAATCCCCATTATTAAGTGCCGAGACGAGTTTGTGATTTACTTAATTTACAAATGAATCAAGCACTTTTAACCTCCTCCCCAATAATAAATAAAATAAAATAATAATAATAATAATTCAATGATATCAGTAATATCATTTTAATTATTTCCATCATCCTTTTATGTTTTTCTTCCACTACAGGAGATCCAAGCCACCTGGTATGAGAAACTTCATGAGTGGGAAGATGCTCTGGTCGCCTATGATAAAAAAATAGACATGAACAAAGATGATCCGGAGCTTATTCTGGGCCGCATGAGATGTCTGGAAGCACTAGGCGAATGGTAGGCATACATATAATAACTTATCAATTTCTGGAAGTGGGCAGACTAATTCTTGCTTTTTTACAACTTTCTGTTCTTTTTTGGGATTTTTTTACATTTTTCAATTCATGCATTAAGTTTCAGGATAAATTTATTGAATACTCAATTTTTTTGGAAAGTCCAGTGTAGTCCTATTCTTATTGAAGTTAAATTTAATGGGGTTGTTTTGTGACTAGACAGGGCAGACAGGTCCATGTTTCTAAGCAGGCAGTTTGTGGTGCTGTCAATTGTTTTATTTTTTTGGTTACTATTTATTAGTTACTGATAAATTTTTTAGTCAGGTTTACATTTTTGCCAAATGTAAGGTTTTAAACCTTGCATTATTATTATTTTTTAAATTGACATTCTTCTAATATCAAGTAATATCAAGAAACCTATTATTGATGGAAAAATGCGTGCTTCCCACAAGCTGTGAAATATTCAAAGGAAAATGAACTGTAAAACATTACACCATGGAAAGTAATTTCTCCTGTGAAATAGATTCCTCTCAGTACGGGGTCACACAACAAAGAGAGAATATGATCTAGTGAGTAAAAGCACAGATTAGTTGTGTTTGTGTGCTCACAATATCCCTTTGTGCCCTCATGCAATCTGACAGTGCTGTCATTTGACATTTTTTCCCTACTTTTGAAAGGAAAATCTTACTGATTTCTGTAATAGTCATTTACTGGGAAGCGTGAGGAAGAGTTTGTGTGGGAGAGTGATTGGCATGAGGGGTGACTTCCCGGATTTGTTGCAGTCAGCGAAACCAGTAATAGGACACAACTAGATGGTGAAAGTGGAAACAGGAAATATAGGGATATCAATGAAAATAGTTCAGTCTAATTAAAAAAATTACAATTTTGCTCAATACTTGTGTGTGCTTTTCTGCTGCCTATAAAATATCATGCTTTTTGCTTGGCAACATACTAACAGCTGTTAGAATCAGTGGTGAGCTCAGCCTCTTGTGCGTTTCACATGAGGAACAATATTTGCTGCCTACGGAGAGCATTCCAAATTACTCTCTTATGAAGATGCATTTCAGTTATCATGCTGCCTTTTGAAAAAAATTAAAGGTCTGTCATCAATCAGAAGAACTTTGTTAAGGGTTTGGAACAAAACAAGATATTTTTAATGAAGAAATTTCTGCCCATCCATTGAAAGTCAATTCTTCCATAAAGCTGATGCTTCAAATAGTTCATAATGGCATTGCAAAAGTAGTTCATATGAATCAAGCAGTTTAATCCCTGAAGAGACACAATCACTTTATGTAATGACAAATATTTTATTCTTTAGATTCACATATATACTACGCACATACTGTGCATAGAGAACACCCAATATTGTAAACAGAAGCTTAAACATGCTTTGTTGACGTGCAAGAACCAGTGCAGTTAAAAAAAAAATTAGCTTATATTCATCATATCTTTTTATGATTGTGTCTCTTCAGAGTTGGATTGAACTGCTCAGTTCATATGAATTTCTTTATGAACTTTTTGAAGTGTCAGATTTTTGGTAGAATAGACGACTTTCAGTAGAAGGACAGAAATCTCTCAGGCTTCATTAAAAGTATTTTTAATTGTGTTTCGGAGATGAACGAGTCTGATGGGACAAACAAAGACTGGAGGTGTGGGCAAAGCATACATTTATTTTATTCTCAGATGCGGTGCTCCCATGCGACATCTAGTGTTTGAAAACTCATATATTTTAACTATGCTTTGTGATTTCTGCACAAATCTATCTCTGTCTCATACAGGCTCGGAAATTAACAAGGGCTTGGGGCAAAAATGTGACAATGGCAGCATTACACACTAATTATTATTATTATTATTTTCCTATTCTATAATTCATATACTTTATGTAGGCTGTTTAAAATTACATTAATCTCATAATATTATGCAATTGTTGTTTAAATACATTTATGCTCCCTTTGAGCATGAATAAACAGTTTGTAAAAGTTTAACTAAACATGATGACATGTCGTCTATGTACCACCTTGGCAATATAAACATGGCTTTTGTTGATGTTGATCAAATTTTATTTGTAACATACTATAGTATTCTAATTGATTGATTGAATTAATTCATTTAATTTAAATAAATCACATAAAGAAAAAAAAGATACATTGAATAAAGGAATATTAGCTTTTAACTTTTAGTTTCATTAAAATGTCCGTCATGGACAGCTATTACTATTTGACAAAGTCAGAAACACAATGGGAAAGTGTCAGTCCACATTTCAACTTGTTTCTGGGAAAAATGTTCTCAGTCCCAAAGACCAAAGGGACCATTGAATTTGGCCAGCGACAGATGAAAAGCAAATGTCTGTCATGGTATGAGGGTGCAAACGTCATGTGTGCGAAGGTACCATTGACATTCAAGGCATATATTGGGATTTGTAGCGAATCAACTCAAAGGGGAAATATGAATAATGAATCATAACTAGTTATAATTAATTATAAATATTTAGATCCGCTTTAAGTATTTACTTGACCTCTAAGGGTCAACTGTCTGTCAATTCTAAGAACGTTAATTTCCTGGTTAAGGGAAATAACTTTCTTACTGTACAATTCTACACAGAGCCTGTAGCATAAATCTGCATGATTAAGGGACTCCAGTTATGAGCAAACAATGAACAACGTCAAGTGTGATACAAGTTCAGATGCCTATTCTGCCTTCCTGAGGTGTTAAGACACATTTTGGGGGAAGGGTCCACAGGCCATCATATGGCTTGTTAACTGAGGGGTGTTACAGAGTATTTGTTAAATATAACTAACAAAAACTATATTGTGTGTCTGATTGGTCCAGACGCTACAGATTGTACAGAGACATATACTGCCATCAAGATGACGTCTTTCAAAGGAAGTCCATGGTTATTAGATCAAGACAATAACAGGTGTCATTCTGCATGTGCTTCAACAGCGTGGTTTCATAGACACAGAGAGGACGTGCTTGAATGTCCTGCCATCTGTCCAGATCTGTCTCCTATTGAAAATGTATGGCCCATTATGAAAAGGAGAATCAGACATGGATGACCACGTACTGTTAAGCAGCTGAAGCCTTGTATCCCAACTTTTTTTGAAGTGTGTTACAGCCATCAAAATCAAAATGTGTTTATACTTACAAAATACAATTAATTTGGTCAGTGAAAACATTAGAAATATTTTCTTTGTCTTTTCTCTTGTCAAGGTTAAAGAGAATTAACAAATCGCAGATTTTCAATTTTATTGCATTTTACAAAACACCCCGTTTTCTGATTCGGGGTTTTATTATATGGCCCAACATATTGCTGCCGTTTTATTTTAATTCAGCATTATAGGACACTCTGCACTGTAAATGAAGCTCTTGTATTTTAGGTTTAAATTGTGTGCATGCATTGCTCTAGCGTAATTACCCGTAAGTATCTACACTGCAGACCAGCCCACCTCTAAACATGTATATCATGTGACGCTATGTTATGTGTTTTTTTTTTCCATGTGACATTCCATCCCAGTGAGTGATAGACTGTTCCTGTGTAAAGGTACCGGAGCCCTTTTTCCTGTCTCGCTGTTAATGTACGTCTTTGTGTTTTAGGCCTGTCTGCAGCCTGGAACCTTGTATTTTGCAGGGGCCCATAAGTAATGTTTTTCCCAGGTGGCTGGGAAAGCACTTAGTTTGTTGCAGACCCCCCCCCCATCTCCTGAAACCCATATGAGCAGCGTCTCACAGGGCTAATCGTGGGGCCCCTTTTTTCACAACCCCCAGCAATGACACGCATGGTTTGCTTGTGTCTGTGTCAGCACTGTTAGCCTCAAAGGGTCCATTTGTTTTAAAGGTGCACCATTCCAAGATGTGATATGATGTCATGGCTTTTTGCAGTTTATCACAGCCAGAGCTGTGGCAAGGGGCTTTTTGGTGAAGAATTTCCAGCATGGACAGAAGAGACAGAAGCTCTCACTGACCTTTCACATTTTTACAACATGTTTGGTCTTTATGAACTGTAAGAGTGCTTGTGCTTTGCCAGAAACAATAATTCGAGAACAAATGCTGACATCTCGTTGTTGTGTGCAGTGCAGGTGCTGAATCCTGTTCTTTTTCCACACCCTTTTTACCTAATGTACACAATAATGCTGTTTATTTGTAGGTTTAATCATTTTCATGTTTTATCGCCGTAATTTACAGGTGTGACAAATTCGATTAATTAGACATGATTTGACACACCTGCCAATGCAGGTCTAACAGCTGAAAAAGCATGTCAGAGCCAAAAAAGAGAAAGAGAGGTGACCAAAAATCTGAAAGTCATTCTGGTTGAGCTTCAGTGAAGTTTCTTTTGAGAGAAATGTAACTGAAGGACAGCCATCACTGATCTGGGCTTTATGGCAGAGTGGCCAGACAGTAGCCGTTCTTCAGTGAAGGCGCATAAATTCCTGTTTGGAATTTGGAAAAAGCACCTTAAAGACTTGCAGACTTTGAAAAACAAGGTTGTCTGGTCTGATTAACCTCAATTCCAAATATCTTGTCTGGAAGAAACCAGAGGCCACTCATTATGTTCCCAGTGCCATCTCACTGGTGAAGCAGGGTGGTGGTAGCATCATGTTTTTAGGGGCTGTGGCCAGGGGTCAGGGTTGAATGAAAGCAGAGTATGTCATAATATAGTGATATCCTAAATGAAAGTCTGGTCCAAAGCACTCAAGACCTCAGACTGGGCCAAAGGTTCATCCTCCAGCAGGACCTTAAACAACAACTATGTTGTAACATATATGTAAAAATGTTGCATCATAGCTGTGATGGCTAAATATGTGGCTTAACATGCATTCATTCATAATGCATACAATTCACTACATAATCATTCACTGAGTAGCAGAGTATACTGAGGTAAAATCCCCAATTCATTCTCTTCCTCTATGAGAAAATATTAATTGTGTTTTCCCCTTGTATTGTGTAAGTGGGCCTACCATTTGTCTCATTTAGTAGGTCAGTCTTGTTCTGTTCAGTTCTTCTTAGGTATTTCTTTACATTGAGTTTTTGCTTTGCTGACTTAAGTTATTCAAGTCTAGCTAGATTATTTGTTGGATAAATTTTATTGAATTTGTATTCTTTGTGACGTTTTTGGGGAATTTATTGGTCTCAATGAAACCAATTTTTTTTGTCAGAAATAATGTGTCCTCATGCCTTACTAATTGGATTTATGCAATACCCAAAAAGACTTGAGGCTGTAATCACCACCAAAGTTGCTTCATGTAAGCACTCAGTTAAGGGTCTGAATACTTATGCAATGTAATTATTTCAGGTTTTAATTTTAATAAATTTGCAACGTTATGTTTGTTTTTTTTTCTTTGTAATTATTGTTAAATTTATGTAATAGAAAACTAATTTAAAGCAGTTCTGTGTTAAGTGTGCATAGAAGAGTAGGCATTGAGCATGAACTGTAATCAGTGTTGGGGAGTAACTAGTTACATGTAACAGCGTTACGTAATTTAATTACAAAATAAATGTAACTGTAATCAGTTACAGTTACTAAGAAAAAATGTGTAATTAAATTAGTTACTTATGATAATGATTACAAAGGGGATTACATTTGAATATTTACACACATTCACATACAGATTTAATTGATTTCTTTCCCAAATTGCACTGACTACTCTGAGACATACGACCCTATAATATCCGCGATGCGGAAAAAACAGACTGGTTCGTATAATCCAGTCATAAAAACGGAATTCCTATAGCCTAACGCGGACGGAATATGCCACATTCTGGACGAATAAATCAAAAGTAGGTCAGTACACTTGAATCAAAATGCGATATGGACTAGTGTCTGTGAATATTAAGCCGCAAAAAGACAATATATGAATCCTGCACATTCTGCGTGTCTGTGGAAATCAGGCGCGGACTGGCCATCGGGAGAACCGGGACAATTCCCGGTGGCCTGGCAGCCGATTTGGCCCGCTGTTTTAATATTATTATTGTATAGTTGCCTGCCGAAAGTACTAAAGCGATTATTTGCCGAATTCGCCATTCGATAATTAAATCTCTAATAAATCATGAATCGGTTATTCGTGACTGGCAATGCTTCGGCTCGCGCGCTCTCCACGCCTCCGCCACACGGTTTGGATCAGAGTAATAGTGATGGGAAGTTCGGTTCTTTTCCGCGAACCGGTTCTTTCGGACAGTTCGATTCAATAAACCGGTTGAAAAAAACGGTTCTTTTACGCTGGACGTAATGACGTCATGCGTGCTGTGTAAATCATAGCAATCTGTTCGGTAGCTTCACGCTGAATCGCGCATGCGCAGTATCATCAGCTCATCGGTTCTCAAATCGGACGTGTCCGAAAGAAACGGTTCTCGGTTCAGTGTACTGGTGATCCGAAAACCGATGCAACCGGTTCTTGACTCGAGAACGAGAACCGCTCTAACCGGCACGCTGCACGCACGTTCAATATCATCAGCTGCTTTAGCTGCGTGTCGTGTTCATGTTCTATTTATTACAAACTCAATTTGTGAATGTGTCATTGTTAACTATAATTAATTACAGTACAGGTATTTCATAAATCATCTGTTAGTAAATTAACATAAGTCCCTCTAGATTCTCTTTGCCACCTCGAATAGTTCTCAGTCCCTTAAAGTGTATATACGGCCGGGAAGCAAGAAAACACACATTCAGTCCGGGATATTGGTTTATTTCGACTCAGAGGGAGTGTCAGCCATGTTAAAAAGTGAATAACTCAAGTAATTTGTGGATTGATGCTTACTGGAGACGCGAACCGTTTCAAATGATTCAGACCGATTTGGTGAACTGGTTCAACCGGTTCACTAAGAATAACCGGTTAAATCGAACGATTCGTTCGCGAATCGGACATCACTACAGAGTAATCAATGCGAGACAGAGAATGGAGAGGACTGTGGAAGCGCACAGATGGAGCAGAGAAGCAACACTAGGCCTACTGTTCAGGGTTTCAAGTGCAGGTCAGTTTCATCTGTAAATCTGCTATTGTAGTTTTGTCTTCGTTTACTTCGTTAAGCAGCAGCAGCCCATTGCTCATCAGTCATCACTCAAAATACTGTATAAAGGACATCATTATTATCTATTGTAATGTTACAGTAGTAATTTAGCAGACAAATAATCATATTTTATAATAGGTTTAGGGGAAGCTAGGGCAGACAACAACACAATCCTTACGAAAATTAACAATAATTTTACTATAAATCCAAAGACAATGGTTACTATTGTCAAAGCATGGTAACCACAAATTAACCATGGTTTTTGCTACACTAACCATAGTTTAACCATTGAATTTGTAGTAAAAATAAATACAAATGGTAGTCCATTTGCCAAAAAAAAAAACATGGCTACTGTACTTTTACTATAAAAAAGCATGGTTAATTTTTGTAAGGGAAAAACATTGTTTTTCCCTTACAAACTCGTGTTCAGTATTAGGATTTTTCTATAAAGATATTGTGGTGATGTACTAATTTTGACATGTAGGCAATTTAGAAAGTATAGTTTTGTTAAAGTTTGAGTATTAAAGTCATGTGAGAGATAGATATCAGGGCAAAATAAAGAGACTGAAAAGAAAAATGTAAGGGAAGGTGCAGTTCAGGAGTGAACTTTTAATTATTTTGCATGTCACCAACCTAAGGATTTAAACCTTTTTTATGTGAGGTTCATACTAAAAATAGGGTTGTCCATGTTTCAGAATTTGTTGTGAGTGTATGAGTGAGATTTCCTGGCCTGAAATTTTTTTCCCAGTCCGCCCCTCATGGAAATGAATGGCGCAGACATCTAGGACACATGCTTATTAGATAACCGTATTTGAGTTTATGTATATGCTTTTATTATTATTTTTTAATTAACTTTTTTTTTTCCAAACCATTCATTGTTATATGCAGTGTTTCCTGTAGTTATGCAAAGATTTGGTTTCAAAAACAGTATCAGTAAACTATTTCTTAAGATTTTAAATCTGCATTGAACTTCAGATCAATCTCAAAGTAAAAGGCGGTACTAAAGTCTGATTTTGTGGTGGATGTGTTCAAATTTGATCATCTTCAAGTGAGGAAGGATTTTGAAAATCTGACAGTGTTGAGCACTAATGTAAGGTTAACCTTGCATGGTGTAAATGTTTGAAAATGATTAACAGTTGCAAATAAACATTCATTAGAAATGTATAAAAGTAATCAAAAGTAATCAGTTACATTAATAAAGTAATTGAAAAAGTTACACTACTATTACATTTTAAATTGGGTAACTTGTAATCTGTAACCTATTACATTTCCAAAGTAACCTTCCCAACACTGACTGTAATCTGCAAAGTTCTTTGCCAAAATAAGCTTCAGTGTGGACCAGACTATACTCCCAGTAGTCAAAAGTTTGGCTAGGTGAGACTGTTTCCTCCCCTGCTGTCTGTCTGTCTCTCTCTCATTCTCTTTCTGTTTTTTTTTTCTCCATCAGGGGTCAGCTGCACCAGCAGTGCTGTGAGGAGTGGACTTTGGTCAGTGAGGAGACTCAAGCCAAGATGGCCCGCATGGCAGCGGCTGCAGCATGGGGATTGGGTGAGGCGAGAAAAAAAAACAGCATTTCGGGCCAGAAAAAAAGCATTGTTTTTGATTATTCCAACATTAGGTTAAAGTTCAAGAATTTAGGAATTCTGTAACTTATATCTGTAACTAAATTCTACCTGACAACATCAATCTGCAATTTTCCTTAGTTTTATTCCCACTTATTACTGAAAAGACAAAACACTGTAATCACATCAACACAGTGATACATAATTAACATTCCTCTTCTATTGATAGTTTTCACGTGACGTCAGTTTATAAATTAGCATTTACAGATATTCTCTTTACAGTCCATCAGATATGCTGCAATTTAATGTTGCACTTAATGTGAGATAGATATTGCAAACAGATATTTAATTTATTATTTTGTTGAAGATATAATATTTGTATGTATAATATCATTTGCTTCTTTGTGCGTTTGTCAGGCCACTGGGACAGTATGGAAGAGTATACCTGCATGATCCCGCGAGACACCCATGATGGAGCCTTTTACAGGGCAGTGCTTGCTCTACATCAGGATCTCTTCTCATTGGCTCAACAGGTACTACCTAATAAACAACTAATGAGAGTTATTAAATAAACAGTATATAAACTGCCTCTAACCTCACTTGTCATCCTCTAAAAATTAAAAAAAAAAACTTTACATGGAAGAAACAACCAGGACGGAGATGTTTAAGGAAAAAAATTGTTCAGTCTAAGATGATGAGTGCAGCAGTTGCCGTGGTGCATTGTCTCACAGGCATTATGTAATATTGGTCAAAGGCTAGCCTCAGTCTGCACGTCAAATAACTTGGCTGACATACGGTCCATGCAGTGATGCAGTGTTCCTTTTTCCAAAACAAGCGTGACTGTGTGTGTGTGTGTGTGTGTGTGTGTGTGTGAGAGAGAGAGAGAGAGTGAGATGAGCTCATACACATGGAGAACATCACAGACACACCCATGTACTCTCTGTGTTCGTCATTATTATCCTGTCCATCACACCTGTTCCATTACTCCAGAGGACATTGTGGCTAAGGTTACTTCAGGTAAACAACAGTCACAGCATCACTCCAGTTTAAAGCTGGAAAGGGAAGTAGCCATTGACATAATGAAATCAAGCTGTGCTTCTGGTCAGAGATTTTTGGTCATTTTGGTTACCAAGGAAGCTCGTCACATTGATCCATAAATCACTATTTGCATCGAAAATTGCATTTCTTATTTTATGTTTTCTGAGGTGAACTTAAAAGTTAGTAGGATTTTTACACAAACTGTCATTTATAAATAAAATGTCATTTTCTTACCCGGACTCTAGACTTAAACTCTCTAATTAAAAGCGGGTTTCATTGTAAACGCCCACTGCTATGATTAAGTAACATATTTCCATATGAAATAAATATTACATGTGGAACTCTTTTGAAAACGTTTTCTTTGTATTTACTATAGCAGCGGCTAGGATTAATTAATTAACTGTGAAGTGTTGATTGTAGCATTATAATCACAATTTAAATAACACTGAAAGGAACAGCGTGACCATTTAGTCCCTAGCCTAATTTACTGAGACACAAACAGCAATAAACAATTTAGTGACACAACATCTGGCTGTACATGAGTGCTTATTCCGGTATATCAAAAATCACTGATCACAGTTTAGACATAAGAATTAGCACAGTTACTACATTTTGGCATTAATGTCGAAGTCCATAGGTGTAGCTTAAAGGGGTCATATGATGTTGCTAAAAAGAACATTATTTTGTGTATTTGGTGTAATGGCATGTGTTTATGCGGTTTAAGGTTAAAAAAACACATTATTTTCCACATACTGTACATTATTGTTTCTCCTCTATGCCCTGCCTTTCTAAAACGCGTCAATTTTTGCAACGCTCATTGGTCTGAAAAGCAAGGTGTGCTGTGATTAGCCAGCTATCCAGTTCGTTATGATTGGCCGAATACCTCAAGCGTGTGATAGAAATGTTACGCCCCTACCATACTGTGATGATGCCCTGTCAGGCCGGAGCAATTATTCAAAAACATGAAAACCCGTTATAAATGTGGCATTCGTTGCATCCAGTGGGGACATAATTATGGATTATAATGACTTATACTGTCTTTTTACGTGTTGCGTTGCATCGCGCCGCGTAAACATAAAACCATGTCTGCATTTGTGATCGGAGAAATGACAAACAACAAGCGCTAATCTACACTGCCCAAAAAACTTGCTTTAAATATAAACAATATAAAATATAAAAACTCTTTAAATATAATAAACATACTTGCAGTCTTTGAGTCAGAACAGCCGGCATTGTAGTCTACTCTACCAGGATCAGGAAACAGTCCTCCATAAAATGTGCTGTACACATCTGAGTATTTGGGTTGAAGTGTTCTGGAACAGTGTTGTAAATACAACGTAACCACTGATTTCTAGTCGTGTCCTCTTTTGGAAGGCCAAACAAAGTAGTTTCGCTTTCACAACGAAACACAGCATCACACACGGTGGCCTAGAGTGAGCAGAGGCCGAGGGCTAGAGTGACGAATGACCAGAGGGCTAGAGTGAGCAGAGCCGGCGGGCTTGAGAACAGTGCAGCCGGCGGATTCGACGAAGGAGCATGCGGATGGCTTGCGGCAACCACATGTGATGACCCCGGGCTGGACTCCGCTTCGTCCACAGTGAAAGCCGATCCAGTGATCCACAGTGCGAAGTTGTATTTCCTCAGCGACCAGAATGGATCAGCTCCAGGCATGACAAAGCGGATATCGTCCTCTTTGGAAGGCCAAACAAAGTAGTTTCGCTTTCACAACGAAACACACAGCGCCTTCACGAAAAGGCGGTGGCAACAACAATACTACAGGGAGAATAAAAGTTACGCCTTCTTCTTTGCGTGAACATTTGGGCAGCGTTATGCAAATCTTCCCACATAGTGATGTAGATATGTGGGGGCGTGTTAGAACGAGCCGTTTTAGGTAGGCGTGGCTGAATCTTAACTTTTATAAAGAATATCTCTTTGGATTTGAGACTTTAGTCTTTGCAACTTTACAGATCTTCTTTATGCACCAAGAGTTGTAACACTTCAAAGAGAAAGGAAAAATGTAAATTGCGTCATATGACCCCTTTAAAATTTGATCCTGGGGCAGACAATTTGGTCAGTCACACTTTTAAACAAATTTGAGCATTTCTGTAATAAACAAACAAATTCACACTCCATGTTCTATATATGCAAGCATGCAAACAGGCATGCAAACACTTTATATTTAGTTAATCTTGCTGAATTAACACGTTTATGTTTATGTTTATGTTTGGTTCTGTGTAAATTAACGTGTGAATGTAAATGGTCATCCTCCTGTCACTACAATGGGTATATCCTGCAGAACATGGAAATTATCTTAAATTTTTTTATCCTGTTGTTTGTCATACTTGTTTTGTTTAGTTTTTTGCTGTTGTTTGCTGTAAGGTCCTTTGAATTAACTGAAATAATTTGAAATGACTGCAATGTGGTCAACGGACCTGGGACATTTTATAGATGAAAAATAATTGCAACCAGAATCAAACATTCAGCAACACTATAACCTGTGTTCATGTGATTTCAGTGCATTGACAAAGCCAGAGATCTACTGGATGCTGAGCTCACCGCCATGGCTGGAGAGAGTTACAGTAGAGCATATGGGGTAAGAGCATATACCTCAGTCTCAATACAGAAGATAATAATAATTTGACACAAGTAACTTATATTTTTATTGTTCATCGAGTAATTGCTGTTCGGCATGTGAGGTAAAGACCAGACCATTTCAGGAGAGACTGTTACATAATAAACCCAAACCCATGTCTCTGTGTTACATTATTCCAGCCTGAATAAGGTGCTAATAAACACATACACACACATCCTCTCACATTGGGCGAGATAATGAAACTTAATGGATCTAGACGTTTTGTTTTTTTACCTCGGTTGCACTGCGTTTAATTTAACATGATTCAAATGTTTAAAGAGTGCAAACAAAAGAAGTCTTGGCTTTTGTTCATATAGTTGAGATACCGTCTTTTTCATTATCTGTATCTTTCCCTCTCTCTCTTACAGGCCATGGTGTCTTGTGAGATGCTGTCTGAGTTAGAGGAGGTGATCCAGTATAAATTGGTTCCTGAGAGAAGGGACATCATAAGGGACACATGGTGGGAGAGGCTGCAGGTACTTGCCAAATTAAAGGAGTATTCAGGGTTCTATATGTATATCTCTAAAATCTAAGTTAAAATATGATTTATTACAAAATAATTTTGCACATATACATTTTTAATTGCCTCAATACATGTTGTCATATAAACAGTGAGTCAGTAGCGATACATTAATTTTAAGTTTCACAAAGAAAAGAGTCATTCAGACTGATCCAAACCAATAACTTCCATCTGTTGCTGTTGTGTTCCTTCATCAGTAATCCTGTCCTTACGTTATATGTGAAAACATTTTGTGGTTGGCTTGACATCAGCTCAGCAGGGAGCCTTGATGTAGTGTGTCGGCTTGCGTTTATTTTATATGCTCAGCTAGTGCCTCTGGGGAAAAACAAACATTTAACAGTGAGAACTAATGCTGCCAACCTGCAGACTTTTCCGTTCATAAAGGAAGGTGTGAGAGTGCAGAACTGATATATTGTCAGCAGTTAATTGGTCAGCTTCAGTCCAGGAGATTATCAGACTCAGAATATTGTGATTTGTTTTATTAGAGGGGGTTAATGTACGGTCAGCTTTTCATCCGCTTTTCATTTTTTATCCACTTTTAAGTTTATTCATCCCTGTTATGTGTAGAAGCAGCTTATTCTGGCAAATGACTGCCCACTTTATAATCTTAACACTAGCTCATAGTTTTGCTAAAAGTCAGTCAGGCTATGCAATAGTAATAGCTATAGATGCCTAAGTAAGTCTTCATCTTTCTGTCGACACGTTTTCTCAAATTAATGGCTAACACACCATTCTTTGGAGCGGTCATCTGATCAGTTTCTTGTCATTTATGTCAAAAAACTTCATAGAGTCTGATGTAACCAACCAGAGCTTCAGCATAGTCAGTGCTGGGTAGATTACTTGCTAATTGTAGTCTGTTACTAGAGCCGTTGTGTGCATATGTAATCATGTAATCCATAAAATAACTGTTATCTGATTATGAGAGTGATATGTGTTTACAAGTATTTAATTTTTAGAGTCTGATTGCATAAAATCTGCATTATATGTAATCAGTTACCACCCAGAACTGAGCATAGTTTACAAAAGTAAATGCTGAAAATGTGACTGTTTTTCTTCAGGGTTGTCAACGTATTGTGGAGGACTGGCAGAGGATCTTGATGGTGCGCTCCCTGGTCATTAGTCCACATGAGGACATGAGGACGTGGTTGAAGTACGCTAGCCTCTGTGGAAAAAGTGGAAGACTAGTAAGAACAACACTGTTACCTTCAATTGCAAGCTTAACACTGAACTCATTATGTAACACAAAATATGATTGACTACATAATTTCACAAAAGGAAAAACTCTTGTGGAAGTTTTAAATATCTTCCAGAATGCGGCACAATGTTTAGAACATAGAAACATCTGTAAACAAGGAAAAAATAAAGCAATAAGCCCCTAGAAGCCTTGGTTTACAGTTATTTAGATTTGCTAAGGGGCCTTGTTATGCACGATGTGGAGCTGAATAGAGTATGTTAGATTATATAAAATAAACACAATAAGGGGGCATGAACCGAGAAATCAAAATCCCGTGCTCGTTTGACATATAAGAGGTCATTGTACTATAAAAGCAGTGTAAGTTTCTCAAAAAACAGCTTTTATTGAAACCAAGTTACCAAAACAACACTTTTTTTTATGTCCTCCTCTTTATTATGTAATAGAAATGTGTAAGAATCAGTGTAAAGCTGCCTACACAGATCAACGCCTGCTTCTCTATCATCACCTCTTCGACCCAAGCACTGCTGTATTATGGATAGACTGGGATCATTTGACTAAAAATAGCATTACCTTCCAAAGGATCCTAATGTTAGGAAAATGGCTGTTTTTTTCAGCTATTTGAAAGCACACAGTCAGACATTCTTTGTCGCTAGTTTGTTTGTTGCTGTTTATGTGTCAATGAATCAAGCCAGTGACTAAACAATGAACTTCACATTGTTCCTCTTAGGAACGTCGCATTAAAATCACCTGTTACTTTGTGTTGCTTAAATCTGATAACATTATACTATTGTAACATTTATAAAAACATAAGTTTTAAGTTAATGAGGTTTATAGAGTTTTTTACAACATGACTCAGGCAATCAAATATAAATATTTGGAATTATATATTGCTAAAAAAAATCCTTCAAAGGGCCATCATTAAGGAAAAAAGCTTTTTTGTCTGAATAATGGTGAAGTTATTGAATCTACCAGCAGGGGGATAACCTTATCATGGTTAACCACTAAACCCTGACCTTTTGCCTCACATGCATGCGACCTCATGAATCTTAACTTAATTACCTATGACCTGTAGTGGTGATCATAGGAGCAGGAAGTCACTGGGAGAAAGCGATGGATTAAGGGATGAAACACAGATAATGAAAGCACTGTTCTTGTGGACAAAAAGCCCTTGGTGGGGTCAAGCTTATATTACTGCCTCAATGGATACTGAGTGATGTGTTTATTTACAAAGTGCTTGGTTTCTAACAGATGCCTCTTTGTGACCCAAAGAACTTCAGGTCTTGGGGTCAAGCATTGAAGATTAATGTTCTGCCTGTGATCTCCAAACTAGAAGCTTTATTTTGGTGAATCATATGTGACCATTAAATATTTGTGTTAAATTATAAGTACACTTTTTTTTTTTACTGATTCTCTTATTGATGTCTTAATTATTCATGAATGTGTAGTAAAGCTTCAAATTCTATCGAAAATGTTTACAATCTTTGGAGGCCATTTTCTCAGAAACAAGTTTTTATGACAGCTGCCAATTCATGTAATTTAATGACTTTTGGTTTACAGATGTTTGCCATTTTATTTCTATTTTGACAGTTTGGAGACATAATCATTTAAAACAACAATTAAATATTTGTGCTATATATATATATATATATATATATATATATATTAGTGCTGTCAATCGATTAAAAAATTGTAACTTATTAATCGCACATTTTTTTCTCAAATTAATCTCACCTAACATTATAGTTTTTAAATATATTTGAATATTGCATATTTCATATGCAATATTCAAATTAAGGTTAAAACAACATGAAGACAGTATATTTTTAATATTTGATTAGTGGCATCTTTTTTATGACCAATACTGGTGTCAAATTGACCATTGATTATAGTCATTCAGCATTACAGTATAAATGAGAGCTATTATTTTTAACATTTATTAGACTTTAAAAATAACAACTTTTAACTTAACTTAAAACAATCTTCACATAAACCTATTACAATAAATGTCATGTTTAGCTACCTGCAGTGTTGGGCAAGTTACTCTGAAAATGTAATCAAATTACTGATTACAGATCACACCTTTTAAAAGTAATCACATTACTGTTCTGATTACTTTAGTGATTACTGATTAGTAATTAGTTACATTACTAGTTACGTTACTTTTTTCTCCATGAAATTTATGAAATCCCACCATACACGCTCCCGATAAATATTTGTTATTAAAGCATCAACATTCACAGAACACTGTTATTTTTAGTAAAGCAAGCGGCTGCTGCGTGCATGGTTTGTCATGGCAGAATGCCAGCAAAGAGCGCTGCATTTATAATCTCTAAAAGACATCTCAGTTCATCGCAATCTCACAAATCTCTGTTATAAAACAATAAATATATGCATAATGAATCTTTCATAATGTCTACAATTCATGTGTTATGAGAGGATTCGTGAGCATGCAGATTTCAGCACTGCATTGCTCAACGTTGCAAACACGTGTTCTAGCCTAAATAGAAACTCTGCATACGCTTGCACCTGTTAATCGTTTATATTTTATATTAGTTCATGCTGCTTTTGTGCAATAGATGAATAACAATTTATTTGTTTTAGATATTTTATGTTTAGATATAAAATATCTAAACATACATTTTTTATTTATTTATTTTTTTCTATTTTGCGGGAGTCCCGTGAATCATTTTACTCTCCCGCATCCCGCACACACACGAGTGTCTACCCGTTCGCACCAGCACTCACCCATCTTGTTCCGTGACACACTCTGTTGCGTAATGTATAGAGATATAGAGGCTACCTGTGCCCTCCAGCAAGTAGGATATATACAGAAATGTAATAAAGTTATCAAACACTAAATTCTTCTAAATTCTAAATGCTTCTTTGGCAGTGAATGTTTGTGAAAATCAATGTTTGCAAGACCCTCCTTGTGAAGGGTGTCAATGATTGTCTTCTGGACAACTGTCAGTTCAGCAGTCTTCCCCATGATTGTGTAGCCTAGTGAACCAAACTGAGAGACCATTTTGAAGGCTCAGGAAACCTTTGTAGGTGTTTTGAGTTGATTAGCTGATTGGCATGTCACCATATTCTAATTTGTTGAGATAGTGAATTGGTGGGTTTTTGTTAAATGTGAGCCAAAATCATCACAATTAAAAGAACCAAAGACTTAAACTACTTCAGTCTGTGTGCGTTGAATTTATTTAATACACGAGTTTCACAATTTGAGTTGAATTACTGAAATAAATGAACTTTTCCACGACATTCTAATTTGAGATGCACCTGTATGTATTTATATATATATATATATATATTGGAACCACTGGAAGTTACTCGCATGTAAAACACACAGCACATTTAATTTGAAAATCGTACTATTTAATAATCGCACTAAGCTATATCCTGATTCCATTTTTATTTTGATTAATTCTACAGCCCACTATATACACACACACACACATATATATATATATTGTAATATTTTTTATTACAATTACAATTTTAATTACATGCTTTTCATCAACCCCCTGCTGTTCCCACACAAACCTGTTTTATAAAGATTCTAAACATAAGATCAAACTTAACAAGACTAAGCCTGATTAACTAACATAGTTTGGTAAATGGCAGTAACACATTCTTGCAATCCTGATAAACTATGATTCTAACTGAGATTCTTTGTGTATTCCGCAGGCGTTAGCCCACAAGACCCTCGTTCTCCTGCTGGGAGTGGATCCTTCTAAACAGCTCGACCATCCCCTGCCCACCGCCCACCCTCATGTCACCTACGCTTATATGAAGTACATGTGGAAGAGCACTCGCAAGGTAAACACTCACACACTCACTTTAAATGCTCTTGAAAACAAGCGATTCCCTTCGCAGTGCCCCTGGGAAATATTTCCAATCATGTACAGTCAAGTACAGATTCTTTCTGCTTGAATGTGCAAAAACGTTAGGGGTCTGCAGTATCTGAAGGAAGCCATCCATTAGCATTCCCATTCATCTTAATAGCAGTTGCTTATCTGGTGCATACAGTCCTGGAAATATATGACTTGCATGCTCCAGTCATGGCTCATGGGCACTCAGTTCTACAGACAGGTTGTTTTGAGCGAATCACCAGAGCCATAAATGGCATTGACTAATCACATTAGAGTCACAGGAAAATTACATCATGACAACACTTTTTTTAAATAATATTTAGAGTTTACATTTGCTTGCAAAGACTTTTATTTGTGTCAGAATTAGGAATGCAGGCCCCTCGTTGCATTGTGTGTACTGACCACCAGAGCCTCTGGGCTGTTGGCGCACATGGCACAAGTAGAGCCTGTAAGTGACCCCTAGGGCCCCAGGGCCTTTTATTGTAAAGAACAAACACTTACACAATGTCCATCAAATGAGATGATTCCCCATTGAGTTACATAGCATGAAAAAATTTATAATATAAAAAGTCAATGGGGGCCAGAACCTGTTTATAGTTTATGCACACATTTTCTTAAAAAATGTATCCGATTCAGTTGAGCGCATTAGTTTTTTATGCGAATTTTTAGAATTAAGGCGTATCTTGGCATTTCCATTCAGCCTTTCTTTATGCAATATCCCAGAATATACGAAAAATAGGTGGATGGAGACATAGCTAATGATGACAGAATTTTCATTTTTGGGTGAATTATCCCTTTAAGGACAGTATAATTACGTCACATCAACGTCCCATAGTACAGCTTGTTACTGGAGTGTTATGTCTGCGAGAGATTACGTAAGTACTGGCTAAGTACCAGGCACTGAGAATCATAGACCAAACCAGAGAGCCAGTCCCAATCCACAGCACAGTGTTGTGTTAAAATTACGGGCATACACGCATGGACCCGTCAGCCTCACTCGGAATTTCCTGTGAAGAGATAAGAAAACAAAACATAAAATTACTAAAACAGATTGCATTTTAAATTGCAAATTGCCACATTAATAGAAATCACAAAACAAAATTGACTATGTTGTCTGTTGGATGACCTGCTCTAAATGTTGGTACTGAATTGGTGTTACTGAAGGAAAATATCAGTTTAATGGAGTCTCTAGGAAATTGGGTGTTATAGTAATGCTCATGACTGGCAACTGGCAGGAGTCATCACCATTGTTCCAGGGAAGTGGTCTGTATAATAAAGATACTGTCTAAAGATAACTGGAAAATTGAGTGTTTACTATTGTCCTCTTGCATTATCAACACACTCTTTTCCTGTTTAATACTATATGCTAATACTAAATGCTTTGGCACAATCTGTATTGTATAAAGCACTATATAAATAAAGGTGACTTAAATTGACTGTGTATAAAAATGTATTCTACAAGTTAGTAATGATTACTTGCATGATATATTTTGGCATCTGTTCTATTTCCATCTCTCTCAGATCGATGCATTCCAGCATATGCAGCACTTTGTGCAGGGGATGCAACAGCAAGCACAACATGCCATCGCAGCCGAAGACCAGCAGCACAAACTGGAGCTACACAAGCTAATGGCTCGGTCAGTAACCATATGCCCACACTTTTTGTTGATTATACTATGCATAAAACCATATTGAATTGGTACGTTACCATATCGAAGTGACACAAGCAAGCGTTATGCACAACCCCATGCACACGTGAACATGCTAATGTTATAAACTGCACCAACAGAAGCACCAAATTAAATACTAATTCTGTGAACCAGCACAAAAAGCATGATTTTTTTCTCGAACCATACCCAACCACACAGACGATTCTAAAGATTTAATCTGTCATGTCAGTCACAGTACTGATTGACTGCACAAACAAATACTAACCCCCTAATCCTTACCTTCACCCTGACCTTAAGCATTTGTAGCACATTCTGATAGATAGCATTACTGTTTCTTACAGTCTGATCTATTAAAAAATCCAAGATAATTTTTTTCTGAACTCTGAGATGAACCCATTAAACTTTTTTTTGACAGATAACTGCATGAATTAATTAACCAATTATTTCAATCTACAGATTTAGGACTCACTGCTTGGACATTATTCAGACTTGTTTCATTAATCCCCTCCTGTACAGAAGTTATCTCTGCCTAACATGATCATTGCACTAAGTACATTTAATCATTTAATCATAAACGTTTTTATGCAAACCGACTTACAAATGTGGACTATAAAAGCAATCAAACCAACAAAAGAGCAACAATATATAAGTGTTGTCTATGTTAGACTATGTCCCATAGTCTAACATGTAACAAGTTGTTGTTGTTTTTTTTGTTTTTTGTTTTTTTTAATAAGAAGGGTTAGAGGGTCAATATTTCAGCTGAATAGTGCAAAACAACTCATTTAGTAATGGCATGTCTACAAAGCATGAAATAATAATGAATGATGAATTCAAAAGTTCTTGCTCTGTTCCAAAACCTACCTTGCTGTCTATGTCCTAACATGAATTGGAATGTTGTAAGTGATTTGAAACACTACTCAAACAGAAACATTTGCAAGTTTGATGTCAGCACCTAAGCTCTAGTAAACACAAAAATTTGTTGCAAACTAAAACATTTGAAATTATAAATGTTTTCATTATTTTAATTAATTAATTTATTTATTTAAATATCATTTTATTTGTATTTTTTGCTATATATTTATGTTTTGGATTAAATGTATGTTTTTATAGTTTACAATTCTCTCAACTTTTTTCATAAGCATGTTTGCTAAGCTAATGAAATACATAAAATACATAGTTATTGTATTCAGTAATATTAGATTGAGCTGCTTTTTTAACTACTTTGTGAAATAATATCTTCAGTTTCTTCTTCCTTACCAATGATGGCTCCTGCTGTCATTATGTAATAATAATAATTAGTTTTCTGGGTACTCAAAGCGCTTTACATGAAAGCGGGGGAATCTCCTCGTCCACCACCAGTGTGCAGCATCCACCTGGATGATGCGACGGCAGCCGTAGTGCGCCAGAACGCCCACCACACACTAGCTTATTAGTGGAGAGGAGACAGAGTGATGAAGCCAATCAGTGTATGGGGATGATTAGGAGGCCATGATGGTCGGAGGCCAATGGGCAAATTTGGCCAGGATGCCGGGGGTTATACCCCTACTCTTTTTCGAAGGGCATCCTGGGATTTTTAATGACCACAGAGAGTCAGGACCTCGGTGTAACATCTCATCCGAAGGATGGTGCTTTTGACAGCATAGTGTCCCCGTCATTACACTGGGGCGTTAGGACCCACACAGACCACAGGGTGAGCACCCCCTGCTCGCCTCACTAACACCTCTTTTCTAGCAGCAACCTAGTTTTCCCAGGAGGTCTCCCATCCAGGTACTGACCAGGCTCAACCCTACTTAGCTTCAGTGGGCGACCAGTCTTTGGCTGCAGGGTGAGACGGCTGCTGGCTTGAAGACTGAAGACATCTAAACTACAGCAGTGGTTCTTAATCCTGGTCATGGGGACCCGCACTCTGCACATTTTGCATGTCTCCCTTAATTAACACACCTGATTCAGATCATCAGCTTCATGAACTGAACTGAGTTAATGTTGAGTTCATACTGCACGATTTTCAAAATTGTCGGATCACCGTTGTTTTCACACTGCACGACTCTCTGGGGTAGCATTCAGTTGCTGCTGTGTTCACATTGCACGGTGGATTGGCGACAGGAGGTTACACACTGCATGACTTTACAATAGGAAGAATCGCCGACAACTCTGTCTGGTCCGCAAACTACAGCCAAATGCACACGAGAAGTGATAAGGAAATAACGCAAACCCAACTTTTTCACGTACATCGGCGATACGTCTGCAATTTTTTTTTTAGATCGTGTCTTTGATAATTCACACTGCATGATTGTCACTTGCGTGAACGAGCACCGATTTGCCTCCGATTTCCGGGCATTTGTCAGCGATTTCGCAAAACCTATCGGCGAGTGAGAATCGGGGCTAAAATCGTGCAGCGTGAACTCGACGTAATGGAGACCTACAAAATGTGCAGAGTGGGTGGTGACCACTATCAGGTTTAAGAACGACTGATTGGAACCAACAACAACTGGCAACAGGAACTGTCATGTTTTACACTGTGATGCACTTCGCCAAAATGCGAAGGCCCAATCAATGCTGCCTTCAGCTCGAATTGTTCAAAACTTATTTAAAAACATGTTTGCTGGTTATCTTGTTTCATTTATTGTGGAATTTTTTATTATCATTACTGTATTGCATGTTAAAATGATTTTAGAATTATTTTTTCAGTAGTCAGACGCAGATGGCATAAATCAGATTTTGCTTCTCCGTGAGCTCTATGGCTCAGTGTATCTAAAGCATATGCAACTGCTTGGCCACATGTTTTATGATGTTCTTTAGCATTATCTTTGACAGCATGATGTTAACTCATTTGTGCATGCAACGTTCTCTTCCAAGGTTTTACGGTTTCCTCCCTCTTATTGGCCAGTTTCCATTTAGTCTCCCTCTCTGACTCTTCCAGACCCAGTTGTTTTCTGAGGCCAGAGATTGTTCCACCTAAATTATTATTCAGGACATTTACTGGAACATGGACAACGAAGACAAAGGGGATTTGTTTAACTGATCCATGAGATCATTGAAATGGAATTAGAAAATCTTGGAGATTGCAAAAAGCAATGAGTTTTTGATGTACTGGATGGACTGATGTATTGACTTTATGCATTTTCACACAACGATGTGGCTCTTGTCTTGGAGTTTCTTTCAGATAAATTCTTAAAAGCAGCTCTAAGAATTTTTTGCAAACACATTTTGGCACAAGATATTTTCCAGTATGTATGGCTGAGCTGTATCTCTTTATGCTTTCTGGTCCCAAGTAAAGTAAAGAGCACTGGGCTACACTTCTTGCACCCATACCAATGATAAAAAGAAAGTATGCTTGTCGAGTATGCGTTTTCTTATTAGTGATGCATTACTGCTCATCTCATTGACTAAGTGTCTCAGAACGCCACTGCTTTTCTAATGAACACCAAGCATGAGAAATCACTGCTCTGAATGCAGATTTAGAAAGTTTTATTTTTCTGTAATGTTACTGAATTCCAAATTGTCATTGGTTCTTGCATTTGTTGTTACTATTATAGATGCAAATGACAGCTAGATGGAAGCTTCACACAATTTGTACAGTATGAATAGCTTTTATTTATTAGAACCTGACAAATATGGTTACAATTAACTGTTTTTGTTTCCGAAAAAAAAACCGAATTAAAAATAACAGCTGAAGACCTATAGAGCATTGCAGTATACCAGTATAGAAATGATAAGAGCTTGAACGAGGAGCTGCACAGCTGTGATCTCATTCTGATCACAAATTTACAAGACATACAGATAGATTGGTCTTATTTGTATTGGAAAAGTAAGACTGATTACCCATTGGTAACTGCTAGTTGGTCAAACTAGTTCTTAAGACACAATCTAAACATGGTTGTTAAGTTTATGCAACTGGCCGCTGGATGCTGTTTAAATGATGGTAGTGAAGCTAAGTTGGTCATCAAACAATATGCCCTAGTCTTTTTGCTTGGTTTTAGACCCCAGTTGAACAGTGATGTTGTGGTGACAGTTTGACAGGGAGTACTGTTCTGTGTTACTTAGATTTTAAAAATTCCGCATACATCAAGCAAACATGAAATTTCACTGCAGATTACCAGGTCCAGATCTTTCCAGATTGATTTCCAGATGAAAAGGTTTTGTTAATTTTTTTTTTAATACTGGTGTTTATGGAACATAAATTGCTTAAATGACGATTGATTAGTTTTGTTATTTGAGGAAGCTTCCTGCCAGCATGAACATGGCCTATATAGCCGTCAAATTATGTACAGTGAAAGCAGTGCCAGGTCAAACACCCTACGACCAAAAAAAAAAACTCCCAATTTGTGATGTATATAATTAGTGCAGTCTAATGGACAAAAGCCGTTGACCTTCAGTGAGTTTCTGTCCCTGCTTTGTTGGTTGTTTAGGCAAGACTATTTGTGTAGAGGTAACTGGAAACACGACATTTAAAAAAAAAATTGTTTGTTTCTTCTCTGTGCAGGTGTTTTCTGAAGCTGGGGGAGTGGCAGCTTAGCCTTCAGGGTATCAATGAGAGTACCATACCTAAAGTGTTACAGTATTACAGTCACTCAACAGAGCATGATCGCAACTGGTACAAGGTACGTTAACCTCACAAACTTTAAATGTATGTGGATAAATCACATTAAACCTGTTAACAACATTATCAACATTATCCATATTGTCACCTTAATCCTCATTAGATCTTGATGATATCATGGTGCATAAATGCTTCAAATGTTAAATAATACAATTTGAGGCCACACTGAAATACAGATCTCAGTTGCACTTTATTTTTAAGGTGTCCTTATTGCAGTGTAATTATACATTTAAGTACCGAGTAATATTAATTAACTACATGTACTTACTATATGGTTAGTAATAATATAATATATAATAATAGTAATAGAAAAAGAATAGAGAAAGCCAGTGTTAGAGGCCTTTTTTTAAAGAAAACAAGCAGTTAGAAAACGAATAGAGAGTGCAAATGTTAGAGGGTCAAGTCAACAAATAGATAAAATAGAATTAGAATCGAGAGTGCTAGAGTTAGAGGGTCAAATAAAGATGGAGGAGATTATTTGCATGTAATTATGCATATTTTATTGTTATTATAATAAGTACATGTAACATGTAACAAGGACACCTTAAAGGGGTGCTGTTATGCTTTTTCACCTTTTCAACTTTAGTTAGTCTGTAATGTTGCTGTTTGAGCATAAAAAAGATCTGCAAAGTTACAAAGCTCAGTCCACTTCAAAGGGAGATATTTTATTTAACAGAAATCACTTTTCAAAAACTACAACAAATGACTCATTTGGACTACAACACATATTTTCCGGGATTTGTGATATCACAAATATCGACGAATGGGACGAGACCTGGTTGAGCTGCACTAGAGAAGGCAAAGAGTGTTACCACTATGTCAGAGACACGTTAGCTTTCCCAAGGCAGACAAACTTAGAGTGGTTACAATCATCCGGGTTTAAATCGCGCTCAAATTGATTTGATTTTGATGTAATATTTACACTGAAGCTCGCAGGCGGCTATGGTAAGGGACATGACGTTTCCCGACCAGGCGCCGAGTGCTGCCAATCACAACGCACTCTGGCCCAGCTAACCAGTCACAACGCACACTGGCCCAGCTAACCAATCACAGCACACACTGGCCCAGCTAACCAATCACAGCACACACTGGCCCAGCTAACCAATCACAACGCACACTGGCCCAGCTGGTTCTCAACCCGCGGCTCACAAATTCAAATGCAGCCCACCATGCTGAACACAATTTTAAAAAATAACTTTCAGTTTTACAATTCATTTTAGTTTTTACATTAATTAAAAAATGTACTAAACAAATATAAGCTATTATGTTTTTGTTATGTAAAATAATTTAGTTTTTCATATATTATTGTGTTGTCCTGTACTCACGTAATTAACGTTACGCATTTAACGAACACTTACAAGCGCACACTTTGGCAGAATTCAATTCAAGTAGTCATCAGCAGCCATTAGTTCGGTCAAACTGAGCATCAGAATGGACAAATTTGTTATTAAGGGAGAAAAACGAAATGTGGAAAATGTCAGCGAAGGAACACATACAAACAAGATTAGTCGCAGTATCAGCAGTGAAGGAGGAGAGTGCTGGACTTTCGGTTTGCCCCGCCACTCATTTTAAGATGTTCAAGCAAAAGGAAACCCATACTACGCAGCAATCATCCTTAAATGCAGAAATGTGGCAAAATTTGGTCAGCTCCCGACAGCATCAGGTGTTTTATTAATGGTGAGTAGAATTATTTCTTTATTTATTTCAATGAATGTAATCGATTAGATATCAAAATATTTAGGCTATAATAATATAAATCTGGTTGGTTTGTATTGGTGGCGTAATATGTACAGTGCCTTGCGAAAGTATTCATGCATAAATTTTTTCACATTTTGTTATGTTGCTGCCTTATGTTAAACTGCTTTAAATTACTTATTTCCACATCAATCTACACTCCATACACCATACTGACAAAGCAAAAACAGAATTGTCACAAATTTTTTAATAAGTGAAATAAGTACATTGCATAAGTATTCAACTAAATATTTTGCTGAAGCACCTTACCATTTCTCAAGTCTTTTTTGTTTAATGCGACAAGCTTTGATCATCATCATTTGGCAATTATCTGCCATTCTTCTCCTCACCTCTTCACCTCTCAATCTCTGTCAGGTTGGATGGTAGCAAATGCACTTTTTTAAGTTTCTCCAGAATTATTTGATTGGGTTCAAGCTCATGCTCTGGCTGGGCCACTCAAGGACATTCACAGAGTTGTCTATAAGCCACTCTTGCTGTGTGCTTAGGTTCATTGTCCTGTTGGAAGGTGAACCTTCTTCCCAGTCAGAGGTTCTGAATGCTCTGGACTGGGTTTTCATTAAGGCTATCTCAATATTTTGGTGCATTGAGCTTGTCTTCTACTCTGACGAGTCCCTCGGTCCCTGCCACTGAAAAACAGCACACTTTACTTTTGGGATGGGTACTCTTCAGGTGATGAGCAGTGCCTGGTTTCCTTCAAAAATGATGATGATGATGTCCTTTAGGTGTTTTTATGCAAAATCCAAGTGTGTTTTCATGTGTCTTCACTGAGGAGAAGTTTGAGTCTGGCCACTCCGACATAAAACCCAGATCGGTGGAGTGTTGCAGTGATATTTGTCCTTCTGTAGATTTATCCTGTCTCAATATATGATCATGCAGCTCAACTAGAGTGACCATCAGGTTCTTGGTCACCACTCTTACCAAGACCCTTTTCCATCAATTGCTCAGTTTGGCCAGGAGGCCAGCTCTAGGAAGAGTCCTGGTTGTTTCAAACTTCCCCCGATGTGTGGCTTGACACAAACCTGTTTCTGAGCTCTACAAGCAGTTCTTTTGACCTCATGGCTTGGTTTTTGCTCTGATATGCATTATCAGCTGTTCCAGATCATACCCATTCAATTGAATTTGCCACAGGTTAACTTCACTCGAAGTGTAGTAACATTTAAACGCAATTTGAATGCTCCTGAGCTAAATTTCAACTGTCCCAGATAAAGGTATGAATACTTATGCAGTGGAATCATTTAAGTTTTTTATTTTTAAGAAATTTGCAAAGATGTTAAAAACCTGTTTTTTGCTTTACCATTATGGTGTATGGAGTGTAGATTGATGTGGGAAAAAAGTAATTTAAAGCAGTTTAGCATAAGGCAGCAAATTAACAAAATGTGAAAAAAATGAAGGGGTATGAATATTTTCGCAAGGCACTGTAAATGATATGCGTGTGGTTCGTGAGACTTGCATTGGACCATAGTGCGGCCCAGTGGAAAAAAAGGTTGAGAACACACTGCCTTAAAATAAAGTGTTACCCATAAAATACAATTTTATGACTTTTTATGAATTTTATTAATTTTAGGAATCACTTGAAACAAAGAAAATAAATGTGCGGACTAAAAAGCCTTCATGTAAACACCTTAATCGATCCGATTGAGCTCGATCGGATTGAAGGGGGTGGTTTATTCCTTTTCTAATGCGATTGAGAGTGCATGTAAACACTCGATCGGATTGAACCCCAAAACTGAAAGAACTATGCATGTGCAATGACGCAGAAATAGCGTAATGGCGTATGACACGCGGAATGTCTTCTTTTTGAATAAAGCGTTGTATAAATGTCATTACAAAACTCTCCTTTCCCTCGAAGTTGCCAGCAGGACAACCTCCCACCAGTCCTTGTTTGGAATTCTCATCCACAGCCAACCCGTGTTGGGCGCGGCAAGGGGCATTTTTACAGCGTGATAAATATGAGCAGCACGGCACAGCGGTTTATATGTATATTTATCCATAAATGGATAAATATGAATTCTGCTGTTAAAAACAATTAAAGAAACAGTGTAGGAGAGTGGTTATTATGTGCAAACAGTGAGAAACTCTATATTTGTGCAGTGTGCGCATGTAAAAAAAAATCTATTCAGATTTTAAGCTTGTGACATATAAACACGCACATCAACCCGATCACTTTATTTAGCGTTCATGTAAACACTACAGTTTGATTCATCAATCGGAATGAATTCAGTCCGATTGAACCAAAAATTGTGCATGTAAACATAGCCATTGATATGTGAGTGTAATAGTGCTTTCATACAACAGTTAATAAATAAGCAGCTACTGAGTAACTAAGTAACTTTTAGTGATATTGCCAGACTGTTTTTGCTTGACCCGTGAAAACAAAAACAAAGCAGGGTCAGCCATAACACATCCCTGAGCAAAAAAAAAAGAAAAAGACAAAGAAAAACGTTAGCTCCCTGCTCTGGGAGTTGTGTGAATTCCGTAAATATCATGGGGTGTTAGACACCCAATCTGCAGGAAGAGCAACTACTTTTTTTTTCTTTCTTTTTTTTTCGTCGTTTACAGTGAGGCACATACAATGGAAGTGAATAGCAAATTTAGGAGGGTATAGATGTGAAAACTTAGTTGCATAGGTTTGCACATCGCTCAAATTTGTTGTTTCACAACACATGCTTTGTTGAAACACTGTAGAGCAGCCAGCCAGTCTTTTTGTATAAGAGTCTATTAACTTCTTGATTTGTGAATTTTTCCCAACTCTTCTTTTCCTAAGAGCTCTAACTCATTACGGAAATTAGTTTAAATGCGAATTCATGTAATTAATTAAAATTAGTTATAAATGATTATGATTATGTATATCAGCTGGCAGAAGTAAATGTAGCAGAATTAATATTAAAATCAACTAATCTGTTTGTCCAGTGAATATACAGTATAATCATCTATCACTTTAATAACTGTTATTTTTTTGGTCACAGAACAGTTTACAGTACTGATGTATTAGAGCATGTACAGTAACAAGGATTGACTCATTGAACTAACTTGTTGGGCTGAGCAGATATCTCTCATACCTTTTTTCTCCCTTTGCTATTGTGCTTTGGCAGCTTGAGATAGTGGCCTTCAACTTCCACAGACGTCACAGTGTCACAGCAAAGTTGTGATTTAGATAGCTTTCTTTTTTGCGTAATCAGAGTGGGCTGGCAGATTTGTGTGATTAACTCTGATTATGGTAACAGGAGCATAACGCAAGATATGAAGATGTCTACACCAATATTTTGGGCATTAAAAAAGGATAGTTTTGATATAAAACATGATAGAGACTGGGGTTACATAAACTAGTGATTTGATAATAGACCATGCAGTGTATGGTACAAAAACAATATACAAGCTAGTAAATAATACAAATAATGCTCTGGGGATACATTTTCAAATGGTTTGCATTTGGTTTGCTTTTTATGCATATTTCGTACATATCGTGTTGTCTCACATGGCCACCCATCCCCATGGCATCCCTTTGATGTCAGGGAAGGTGTCACCAGTTTCCTGGCTAATGTCAGCAGTAGGGTACAACACTGGGGTTTGGGACCAATCCTATAGACTCCTCGGAGCCCCAATGTTGGTCCTTTCCTTTGATGTTACACTGTGATTAATGAGTAAGTGGTTTTTACAACTCGTGAACCAATTGTTAAGTCTGGCAAGGCACTACACTGGGATTTTACAAAATGTTCTTCTTCTAAAGCAATTCCTTTTGTTGACTTGATTTGTGTTTTGAGGTTGATGAAATACCTCTTCATCTCCAGATTTTTAATGGAGGCCTGCAAGTTTTTGTCTCAATATCTCAATATCTTGACTATATTGTCCCAGTCCCAGCTGCAGAAAAGCAGCCCTATAGGATGATCGACCACCATGATTCATCATAGGTCTGGGGGGGGGGGGGGGGGGGAAAAAAGCTCCTTTTGTGGCAAACCCAAAATTG
>NW_015505373.1:235089-268897 GCF_001515645.1 Sinocyclocheilus grahami
CAGAAAAGCCGCCCTAAAGGATGAACGACCCCCCTGGATCATCAGAGGGGTGGGGGGGGGGGGGTGATAAACAGTCTCGTTTGTGTCAAGCACAACATTGGTGACCCAAAAGTTCAATTTGTTTCACAATATCACAAAATATTTTTTGTGAGTAATGACTTTTGTCTGGCCACCCTACCCCATAGCTCAGTCATATGAAAAAAACAGGACATTGTTGTCATATGCAGCAATTGACTAGTGTTTTCCGAATATTGCTGCAGCCCCTTTATTGTTAATGTAAGTCTCTTGGCAGTCTCCTTATCTCCTTGATGATGGCTTTGACTAATGGCACATGCACATCTAATGTTTTGGAAATACTTTTGTATACTCACTTTCACAATAAGATCCCAACATAAAGTTTTTTGAGAGTTACGTCTTCAGCAAAAAGGTGGAACCAAGATGATGCAAAGGAAATCCTATGGAAACAAAACTTTTTATTTATTTGATCAGCATCACTTAAATGATGATAAAATGATTATAATTACTTTACAGTAAAAATCTGAATGTGAAAAGTTTATTCCAAACAGAGTAAAGGGCTGCTCACACAATGCATTTTTCCATCTAATTGCGCTACTTTACCATTGTTTTTTTCTATATAAATGCTTTAGATGAACATGTTTGACCATTGCATTCACGTCTTGCAAATTAAAACCAGTTCACCTTTTAAAAAAAAGTCTTGAATTTTTGTTCTGTGTAAATCAAATAAAAACTTGTGTTAGACTCGATGATGACTGTGAGTTTAATCAGAAACATTTAGCTGTAATTCCTCTGAAGATCTTTCATTTTGAGTTCTTTTTGAGAAAAGATGAATGCATAATGCATTATAAAAAACCTTATAATATGTTGTATCATCTCATGAATATTCATAAGAACAGTTTTAATATATTATAATATTTACTTATTTGTGGTTATAGCTTTTAAGAGTATGATGATTTATAACACAATGAACGCGTTGCATCCACTTTTACAATGAATTATATTTCTCATAGTTATAATGTATTATAAGTCTCATATCTTGCCATTTTTCTTATGCTACTTTACTTAAAGTGGACAAAGACCACTTATAAGTAATAATAATAATAATAATAAAAAATTCTCTCAAACAGCCATAAGATCAGATCAGATGAATGTGTAATATGACACATTTGCTTTGAACTATTTTTATTGTAATATCAGTTTGATTATTTTGATGGTACCCTTTAAACAGCTGTTGATAAGTGACACTGCAACTACATATCAACTAGTGGTCATTAGAGTATTAGTATGTCTGCTACTGTAAATATTTGGTAACACTTTATTTTGATGGTCAACCAGCAGATAAACTGACTATAAGTGTCTTTGCAAGTACGTCAACTTATTCTACCATACTAGATTCTACCATTCTTGAGCATTTTTTTCAACTCAAGAAGAGTTTTTTTATAATGCATTATGCATTCATTATAATGCCTTAAGTTCTATTCTAATTTAAGTGAACTTAAAACAATCTTCACATAAACCCATTATAATAAATGTCATATTTACCTGTGCCCTTCAGCAGAAATATACAGAAAATGAAATTGAAGTTATCAAACACTAAATTCTAAATTAAATATAGGTGAATCCTTAAAGCTATAAAAGTTCATTTTTCCTCTTTTTTTTTTCTTTGTCCTTTGATTAATAGACTTCACAGCAGCTGGTTATTAGGTTATTTTGGCTGTTATTTCTTTTAAGAGCTGCCGCTGCCAAACATGATGCGGATCTGACACTAATCATATTTTCTCTCAACTCTTTTTACCTTTTCTGACCCACTTCAGGTCTTAAAGTCTCGGGTGTGTTAGATGAGTGATGAGACGGTGCTGGGCTGCTCCAGGACAGTTTTCAGAACCCTTTCAGAGACATGACATGTTCTTAAATGTGACTCATATAAAATATATTACATGCATGCACAGTTTTAAGGCAGCTTTAATCGCCTTTTGGTAACTTCATGACTTAAATGACCAAGACATTGCATGCACGTAGTTTATGCTTTGATATGAAAGGATACAGGCTACAGCGCCAGTTTTAAGGCAGCTTTAATCGCCTTTTGGTAACTTCATGACTTAAATGACCAAGACATTGCATGCACGTAGTTTATTTCGCGCTTTGATATGAAAGGATACAGGCTACAGCGCGCGCCGGCGCCTTTGAGCGCGCAATTGAAGAGCACGCGCTGCGAGCACAGTACCGTTTCCGCGCTCGTTTGACTCACACCTGGCGATGAAGTGGAGTGCGCGTCTAAAACGTCTCCCGTTCTCGGTTGTTCTGCGACTGAATAAATGCACTTCTTGTCAAGAGAAAAAGTTACAGAAGCAGCAGTTGTGAGTGGGGTGGCCAACCCTAACCCCGCCCCTGCGTTAATTGTGAATTCAGTTAAACTGAAAAAATTAATCGCCTGCGTTAACGCGCTAATTTTGACACCACTAATTATTTATCATGCTGCTGTTTCTATGCAGGTGCCTGTTTATTTCCATTAAAGTGCTGTTGTTTTCAGTGTTGTCATAAAATGAGATGAAGCATATTTCCTCTGCAGGCCTGGCATGCTTGGGCAGTAATGAACTTTGAGGCTGTGCTTCACTACAAGCACCAGAACCAGGGCCGTGATGAGAAGAAGAAACTACGACACGCAAGCGGTGCCAGTGCCAACAGTGAAGCCAGTAACAGTGACAGTGAGGCTGACAGCACAGAGCACAGCCCTGTACCCTCCCCTGGACAGAAGAAATCGCCTGCGTTAACGCGCTAATTAACGCACCACTAATTATTTATCATGCTGCTGTTTCTATGCAGGTTTCTATGCAGGTTTCTATGCAGGTGCCTGTTTATTTCCATTAAAGTGCTGTTGTTTTCAGTGTTGTCATAAAATGAGATGAAGCATATTTCTTCTGCAGGCCTGGCATGCTTGGGCAGTAATGAACTTTGAGGCTGTGCTTCACTACAAGCACCAGAACCAGGGCCGTGATGAGAAGAAGAAACTACGACACGCAAGCGGTGCCAGTGCCAACAGTGAAGCCAGTAACAGTGACAGTGAGGCCGACAGCACAGAGCACAGTCCTGTACCCTCGCCCGGACAGAAGAAAGTCAATGAAGTGAGCAACAAACCAAAGCCAGGCATCAACACTGAAGTGTTATTGGAAGCTTGTGTGTGAAGCTTCACCAGCATTCACCTTTACTGCATTTCCAAACAACATGTAAACAATTTTCTAAAACAAGTAAATAAGTCTAAAACAAGTAAACAAGTTTAAAATTGGCCAACAATAAAATAGAGTTAGCATCTTTGATCTTCCGATGTGTTTACGCTGCTATATGAACAGATCTGCAGACTGTTGCTATTAACAAGGTTCTCTTAACAGTTTTAACCCCAGAATTGCACGGAAAGTAAAATAATTTTGATCAACAGACATTTGGGAGAATAAACAGCAAATGCAATGACAATTAGTCCTAAGATCTTGAAGTCAAATAAAACATGAAGTTAACACAGGCAACATGCTTAAAAATGCATGCGAAGGATATAATGTGGATTTACGTATGAAATTATTTTTATTTATGTTGACAGTCATGGGTTAGGGTTAAATTCTATGTGTTTAGGGTTAAATTCTATGTTTTCTATGTTGTAGGATTTGTCCAAGACTCTCCTTTTGTACACCGTGCCTGCAGTGCAGGGATTTTTCAGATCTATCTCACTCTCACGTGGAAATAACTTACAGGACACACTGAGGTAAAAGAGCCCTAGTCATCTAGGCGAAAGTAATGCTGTATTTCTGTATTTAACGTATATTTCGGAGTCTGTTTAGAGCCTGTCATCTTGTTTTAAAATGTGTTTATGTCATGCTTCACAACATGCTCACATATCGCTTCACAATGCTCTCATGATTCCGCATGTGACAGCTGGCCTGAAGCAATAGTTTACAGTTTAATCTGTTCTGGAGCAATAGAGAGCCGAGTAATATCAGCATAACAATAAAAAGATTATTGTGTGTTTTCTAATTATCTCCTGGAGAATTCCTGTACAAGCAAAATAATAGAGCCTTGGGGCACAAAAAAGCATTTGTAACTCTGACAAGAACAGTCTACGTCATATGATCGAGTCTAAATTCTAAAGTTTTCATAAATGCCATTTATCAGCAAAAAGAGCTCATTTGAGCAGACAGCTTTTTCTAGAAAACTTTAGACAGAAATGGGCAATTTGAGATGGGTGTATAATTAGCCAACGAGGATGAAGTTGTGGTTTCTTGATAAATGGTTTAATAACTGCCAGCATGAATGATGAGGATATGAGATGCTATGTCCAGAAATGCTATAACAGATGCTTTTGAATTTACTTTTTTTTCATAATTCTTTTGTAACCCTCTTCTTTACAGCACCTTGCAAACAAAAATCAATTGAAGTATACTGGATTCACGTGAAGTTCATCAAATAACTTTACATTGCTTATGATCGTGTATATGTTCCTTTATATTTAGAGTCCTGACCTTGTGGTTTGATTATGGCCACTGGCCCGAGGTGAATGAAGCTCTAGTCGAGGGTATTAAGACCATTCAGATAGACACATGGTTACAGGTAAGACCATTTCCAGCTCTCTATACATAAGCAGGGTCTCGATTCCAACTGAAATAGTCACAATTTAAATATCTGAAATCTGTTTTCGCTGGCAGCAGACAGGAAACATTTTCACATGTGGTTTTACCAGATTTGATTTAGTTAGATCTGTAAATTCATGAAGTCTTATTATCTTACACAATTAAGCTTCCAAAACAAATGTATGTTGATTTAAGGATGTTTGCATACTTTTTATACTAAAGAAAATAACGGTATTGCTACAAACTGTGCATAGCAGAATTTCACTTGAAAACACAGAAAAAACATGTATTATCTTCTTCCTTTCAATCAGGTGATTCCTCAACTGATAGCTCGAATCGATACCCCACGTGCACTGGTGGGACGTCTTATTCACCAGCTACTCACTGACATTGGCCGCTACCACCCCCAGGTATATGTAAAAAAAACAGAGTAATGATCTGCATTAATAAAACATTTAAAAAAAAACATTTGTGTAGATTAATAGAGTAATGCACATAGGAAGTTCATCTCCATAATAAAGGCAATCACATCATCTCAAATGCTCTTAATTAAAAAAATTGTGAAAATCGACAACTTGGTCTGTTGGAAGTGTAACGGATGAAAGAGTCCCATGCCTTGTCAAACTGTCCAATTCTGCCTTTCAAGAGGTACCTACTTTGTTCCAGATGCCAGTTCCTCATGCCATAGTTCAACAGTAGGAGAGTCAGTCCTTTTCCACAACAGTAATAACAGCTTCTTGGCTGTTATCAGACTACTGTATATTTGAGGAATTCATGATGAGCTTGATCAGCTTAAGCTAGATCTGATTTGCATTTATCATAAAGAGGTGATACATTGGAGGGGGAAATAATCTATGCAATTTCTGGCAACACTTTGCTTAAAGATTTTATGTATAGTGCATTATAAAAGAAGTTTCATTGCATTAATTATGCATTGTAAAACACTTTATAATGCATTGTACAGTCTCATGAATAATTGTAACCACAGTTAATACATACTGAATGAGGCATAATCTAGTATTGATGGATTGTTTATCAATATCTTCCAAACCACTCTGCCAGACCTCCTCAGAGATGCCACTTCGCTCTTCCCTCTCGCTCCCATTCCTCCCTGATTGCTTTTGTGGAGGGGGAAGTAGCTAAATGAAAGATACTGTAACTGTTCTTTGTTTCCCCTAAACTTATTCATAGCTTGTGGCTTCAAACCAGGATCTGTGGAATATAACGTCAAATAGAATTCCTTAAAACGTTAGTATATGTCTTTAGACTTATCTTATCTCGTATCTATATCTTTAGCGTCCCTCATTTAGTCTTTATTTTATGATTGTCCTTTCACTTTTCATTTTTTGCAGTTGTCTGGCAAGTAATTTATATAACTCATAGTATTTTTGTCTAATTAATTTAAATTATTATTTTATTTTAGGAGAGACAGTTTTATTGTTTTTGAACCTTAACTGTAGGATTTTCTTTGTTTATCTAGTGAAGGATTTACTGCATTTTCATTATCTAAATTATGAATTTGTTTCCCTAAATGTATTAATTTCATTTTGTATAATTTATTTCTCTTGATAGACCCTTGATATGAAATTACACAACCTCTTATAATGTGTTTTATATAGTTTCCCAGAGTAATGCTGGGTTGTCTCTGGCCTATCATTGTTCTCAAAGAATATTTCCAGTTGTGAATCCATGAAATCAATTAATTTGTTCATAAAGTTTAGGGTCCATCCTTCATTTGGGGTGGAAAAGAGATATTTAATCAAGAGTAACTTTGAATGAAGTAGAGGTGTGATCCCAAAAATCAGTATGTCATGAATTTGAGAATTTAAGACATCAAAGATAAGATTGCTGTCTACCAGATTAGCAGTGCAAGTATATACATTATGAACTTGAGAGTGAAATGTATGATCTCTTTCGGTTGGGTGCAGAAGTCTCCATATATCTACCACATTTGAATTATTAATGAATACTTTCAAAGCATTTATTGAGTGAGATTTAGAGAGTCAAGGGAGAGATTGGGGTCAAGAACACATTTAACATTTGTTTGAGACACATTGTAAATAAGAGAAAATACCTTCCTAGAAAAAAAAATCTGGGTCATCATAATTTGGACCATATACATTCATGAGTGTAAAGAGGACATCTCTCCAGATATAATAATAATTACAGTAACAAAGATATAAAATAAAGACAAATTAAACCAAAATAGAATCAAACTTTGAAGTTTCTTTGCAGCAACTCTAAAGTTTCAAAGTTGCTTTTAGCAAACCTAACAACTTTGTCCAGGTCAGTGAAAAAGTGCTCCTTGCTGTTGTAAGCTTTACTGAGAAATGTAGACCATATTTATCACTACGTTTAAAGGTGAACGTGGCCCAAAAAAATTGATTATTGCATTTTGCCTCTTTTTTTGCTTCATTTTGCCTCTCATATCCTGTTTGCTGATCGCCTGGCCTCTCTCTACCTGTTCTACAGCTGATTTTGCTGGTTGTATTTTGGACTATTTGGCGTGACCTGCAATTGCATCTTGTAGTGAAATATGTGACAAACAGAAAGAGAGTATTTACGCAAACATCTTGCGTAGCGTTAGTTCTGGCAGGTCACGTTAGTCAAGCTCGCATCAGCTGACTCTCAGCTGATCCCCATCTACCTATGGGAATACGACACCTATCTAAGCATTCATATATAAGGTCCCTCTGTATTATCAGCAGTTTTCGCATTGCTCAATAGCTAATTACCCTCCTCCATCCCCAGCTCCTCCTCTGTCAGTCAGGATTCAGCCTTCTGATTCTCCTTTGAATCAGACTAATTCTAAAATGTGTACATAACATTATTGAACTTTAACGATATCTGCAATACATTTATGTTGGTTCTGTTCTGTTTACCCTGGGGGGTTTGTCGCTGCTCTCCCTGCTCTCATCCATGCTAGGCTGCATGGATGCGCAGGGTGTTCTTGCCCAGAACAGAACCATACCGCCAATCCAAAGTGTATGCTAATTGTCAATCATCTTTGACGATAGTGGTCCTGACAGAAATGTGCTACATGGTCTCCAAATCACATCTTCTGGTTTTTAGTTAAATTAGTCAAACATAAAATAAGAATATATTATAAAACTGACATTTCGGGCTGAAAAAAAAAATATGGATGAAGGATGAGTAAGAGCCAATTAGTGAAGGAAAAGTAGTAACAGGTATCCAGCACAGATGCGAATTCCTTCAATACAGTTTTAAAATATAAAAAATAATCAGAATACCTCATGACATTGACACAATGAGTCTGTAGAGTTAATCTGTAACCTACAAATATTACACCCATATGACCATTTGTGTTATTTCAGTTTCGATGACTTCACTATTATTCTAAAATGTGATGACTAGTTATGACAAAAAATGACTAGGTGTGTCCAGACTTGTTGTGTCTGTGAATCATAACCTGTGTTTCCTTGATTTGTGTTTGCATTCTTAAAGGCTTTGATTTATCCTCTGACTGTGGCCTCCAAATCCACCACCACTGCCCGCCACAACGCAGCCAACAAGATCTTGAAGAACATGTGTGAACACTGCAACACGCTGGTCCAGCAAGCCATTATGGTATGAGTACACACTCAGTTTGACTGTCTGAAAAATAAATGCTTTATTAGGTACACATTGGCCATTTTAATTTATGGTCACTGAAGAAACTGACCCTTGACTAAGTTGCTTTTGCTAGCTCAGACAAGCTTTACAGAACGTGCAATAAGAATAAACTGGAGATTTCAATAAACAGTGATTTTCTGTGAATGAGGTCATAATGACGGGTTAATGATGTTCATTGGGGAATAAAGCGAGATTTATAAAAGAAAAAAGTAATGCACGTTTCCTCTCTGGGTACCTTGTGTATCTGTGAGTGGGTTCACACTTGTCAGGTTTGCTTTGCTTTGGAGTGATTGCTTTTATTAGTGCGGTTCTTTGAATAAGTGTGAACACTTCCATCCAAACCATAGTGCATGTCAAAAAAGTGAACCAAGACCCACCTTTTCAGGGTGTGTTTGCCTGATATATGAACACAACATGGACCAAAGACATCTAAACAAACCAAAACCCATTACAGTCAGGTGTCTGAATCACCATTTCTTTGCAGCAGATCTCCATTTGTGTGTACAGCTGACAGTATGACAAATGACAGTGTTAATGCTAAGCAAACCAGGACTAAATGTATACCGTATTGGCCCGAATATAAGACGACCCTGATTATAAGACGACCCCCCTTTTTCCATATGTACCTTTTGGAAAAAGCCTTTTTAAAAACCAAATCTTGTTTTTTCTCAGTAAAACACATTTTGTCTTCAATTATTTTCATATTGCATATTTTTCCTATTTTAATTTTTGTTTTGAAAGTATGGTAAAAACTAGTAAACTGTACCAACAATCACATTTAAAAAATATTCACTTTTTTCATATACCATTAAAAAAAAAAAAAAAACAGGTTGCCCATCTGAATTAGGACATTTAGGCTATCCATCTAATAGTAGTCTACCAAAATTTTATTAACAGTAGAAGTTAAATCTTACTGTAGTCTTCAAATCTGGGTACTGTCTTACGTTTCAAAATCACAAAGGGAGTTTGGTTGCGATCTTTACAACAGCATTTACGTATTTCATGGCACACTCGTTTTATGCGTATTTGGCGCCACCTATTGTTGTGGGTGTATTATTGACATGTCAAAGTCTAGACCCTGAATATAAGACGACCGCGTTTTTTCAGATGTATATCCAAGAAAAAAACATCGTCTTATATTCGGGTCAATACGGTAATTTTCTTTTTTGGTCTGTACCAAAAGACCCAAGAGAACTGAACTAAACGTGTGCATACACACTGTATTAAAAGTGCACTGGCAATAATGTTTTACTGTATTTTAAATAGGGCTGTGCGATTAATCGAAATCGTCATAAAATCGCGATTTGAGTGTGTGTGATTTCTAAATCGCTTTTTGTAGCACGATTTTCCGCGCCCCCGACCTCCCGCAGTATGCTATCCGAACCAATCAGAATGCAGACCTGTATAATCCTAAATGGAGCACAAGAACAGTACAGACCGGGCGGATATACAAACGTAACGCCAGGTTCACACACTCCATCTGTGGTGCGTATTTTTTCCACGCCCATGTTAACGGATCAGAGCGTTCACGGACATTTAGTAATTACACCATAAATGCCTATAATTAAAGTCTACTGTTTCACAGTCAACACATGGCTTTTTGGCTAGATTTAAAACAAGGAAAAGTGTACTTTTAGATAAACAAGACAATTATAGATGGCACTCGTGGTGGTAGTTAAACAAATATATTTATTGAGTTTAAACGTGAATATGTCTATGAAAGATTGTATTACTGTGCTGTAATAAAAGAGAATCACAATGAAAAAGCATTTTCAGAAACAATGTTTGGATTTAAAATCAAAATAATGAATAAATGTTGTGTTTGTGGTAAACAGCCGCGGATCAGGAGCGGACTGCAAACGCACCCTGTGCGAAAGCAAAATGAGTCCGTGCTGCTTCTGCACCGCATACACATACTGTATACGCACTGCAAACAGAGTACGTGTGAACTTACTCGCAAATCTAGTTCAACATCTGAGGCAACGCCACAAAGAGCTCTATGACCAATGCATTTCAAAAAAAATCCCTGGACACAGGATAAAATTTTTTTTTCTGCCATATGTCTATTCTAGAGGCATTTTGTTACACCTTTACTTAGTGATTATTTTGCCTTATGTCTGTTCTAGAGACATGTTACAGCTTTTGATAAAGCTCTAATTGGTTTTCTTTTGGAAATATGTTTCAAATTCACACTGAATGCATTTATGACTGTAAAGCATGTCTGTGTATGTCAAAATTGTGATTAAAATCGAAATCGCAAAATTGATCAAAGAAATCGCGATCGTTTTTTTTTTTGTCCTTATATGACATAACAAAACACACTTAATCATTGATTAAAAGTATTTTCTTTAAAATTACTGTTTAAAACCAATCAAACTCACAGATCCTTCTGAGAATAAGACTTTATAGAAATACAAAAACACCCAAAAGAAGCAAAAGCTTGTCTGATAACATATTGACAATAACACCTACCAGTCACTAAGGTACAGTAGCAGCATTGGTAAGGGATTTTTTTAAGGCGGGGCTTAGCCAAGGGTCAATTATGATCCAAAACATCGGCCAAAAGAGAAATGAATCCAAGTAGATGCATCACATGGTCACTGCTTCTGTCTGTGTTTAGGTAAGTGAGGAGCTGATCAGGGTGGCTATTCTGTGGCATGAAATGTGGCACGAGGGGCTGGAGGAGGCGTCACGTCTGTACTTTGGAGAGAGGAATGTCAAGGGGATGTTTGCTGTCCTGGAGCCCCTACATGCCATGATGGAGAGAGGGCCACAAACTCTGAAAGAAACATCCTTCAATCAGGTAAGTCCATATGGAGCAATTTGTAACCCAATGTTTTGAGGATCTTCTGATGAATTTTTTTATCTTTATTTTTCTCAGGAAAGTGCATTGTACTGTACATTGACTGTTAAAACTGATTAAAGATGTCAAAAAAAAAAAAGAATGCAGAAATAACACATGGCTTCTTATACATATCTTGTGTGTGTATATATGTAATTTTTATTTTTACATTGATCATGTTACGCATATTATGTGTCATAATAGCAGTGAAGATGTCCCAAAAATGACTATACAATAAGGACACACTAAAAACTGTGTAGTTCATTAGGATTATTCAGGATGTACTTATGTAACATGAACTATAGAGATTGGCTGTTTTTACAAACAGGCTACAAAAATGCAAACACTATGTACCAAGAATTATTCATGTTCAGTGATAATTAGCCACTGTACATTTCCATTTTCTCAAAAAATTTTGTCATTGTCTATCAATAAAAAAAAAATCCACTAGATAATAAAAAAAATTTAGTAATTTAAGCCACGTTCACCCCAAGAACGATAACTATAAAGATAACTATAAACATAGCGATATTAGCGTCCACATCAGCAAACGATATCGTCTGTTTATTCTAAGCACACGCTCATCTAAACATAAAACCATGTCTGCATTTGTGATCGGAGAAATGACAAACAACAAGCGCTACTCTGCACTGCAAATTCTTTAAATATAAAAAAACGTACTTACAGTCTGTGAGTCAGAACAGCCTGCATTGTAGTCTACTCTACCAGGATCAGGAAACAGTCCTCCATAAAATGCACTGCACACATCTGAATATTTGGGTTAAACTGTTCTGGAACAGTGTTGTAAATACAACTTAACCACTGAGTTCTAGTTGTGTCCTCTTTTGGAAGGCCAAACAAAGTAGTTTCACTTTCACAACGAAACACACAATGTCTTCACAACATGGCGGCGGCGGCAGCAATACTACAGCGAGAATAAAAGTTACGCCGCCTTTCTTTGCGTGAACATTTGAGCGGCGTTATGCAAATCTTCCCAGATCGTGACGTAGACATGTGGGGTCATGTTAGAACGAGCCGTTTTAGGTAGGCGTGGTTGACTCTTAACTTTTATAAAGAATATCTCTTTGGATTTGAGACTTTAGTCTTTGCAACTTTACAGATCTTCTTTATGCACCAAGAGCTTGTAACACTCCAAAGAGAAAGGAAAAACTGAAATCGCATCATATGACCCCTTTAAGGTCTTAAAACACTACAAATAAAAGCCTCAGTAGACAGATTTTACCTTTCTTTTAATTGATTAGATTTTTGTGTATTAATTAAAAATGTAAATGCAAATAAAACCATTAAAGTATTAATGTTTAATACTTAAATGTATTAAAGTATTAACTTTAATAAAAGTATTAACTTGAACTAACTTGAAGTATTCTCTCACACACAGGAAAACATTTTTAATTGTCCATAGGTGTTTGATTTTTCTTTTTTAAGAAAAATACATTAAATACTCATTTGTTATTTATCTGTTTATTCTTGTTAAAACATAAGGGAATGGTCTTGTGCATTAAACTCCCGGGCTGAAAATAGGCCTCACTCCAGCCCTGGTCAGCGACATCTGAAGTGACAAACAGCTTATCAGTCTTTTATAGGCAACTCAGAATGTGTAAACATCTCCAGTATAGACCTTATGCGTTGAAGAAACAAGTGCGTGGCCATCTTTAGAATTTGGTGTTTGCATTTCTGTTTTTGTGGTAGCTTTGTTTATTTCTATAGCATAGCTGTTGAAGAGTAATTAGCTGATGTAGTGGATTTAGTTACTAAAAGCCTTATTTATTTCAGTAATGGAGGTTCAATGATCATTTGTTCATTGAAGTAAAATGGATGTAAAAGTTTTTTGGTCATCCTCGAGAATGTTGAATGTGATATTATATTAAATATAGAAATACTTGTTATTTTAAAACCATACCAGTGGCATTTTTAGAACGAATGGTTATAAAAGTTTTGCTTAAACAGCAGATTTTGCAATCCATGGTTGTGCACACAGTAAATATAGAAGTGGATAATGATTAGTCTATATGTTAGCCTGCAGCACTTTCCAAAACACATTTACAAGAAGAATGTTCATAGTGCTTATGGCTATTGAAAAGATTCATGTTTCAAACACTGGACAGATAACAACTCTTCCTTCCCACCTAATGCAGGTGTGTCATATCCCGATCTTCAAGCAGATGGATGCAAAATTTTATTGAATAACATTAATCCACAAATGTAATACATTTTAGCTAAATTGAGCTAAATAATGACTGTTTTATAGTTTAATCTGATTTGTTCATAATTGACACATTTTGCAGCATCGACACTTATTGAACTGAACTAAATCAATACTGAACTGACTGGAGCTTGTAGAATGTCTTGTTAGAGCTGCTTTACAGAAACAGAATTAGAATTTTCCTTATATGTGACCCTGGACCACAAAACCAGTCATAAGGGTCAATTTGCTGAATAAATTAGCTTTCCATTGATGTATGGTTTGTTAGGATAGGACAATATTTGGCCGAGATACAACTATTTGAAAATCTGGAATCTGAGGGTGCAAAAAAATCTAAATATTGAGAAAATCGCCTTTAAGATTGTCCAAATGAAGTTCTTAGCAATGCATATTACAAATCAAAAATTACGTTTTTATATATTTACGGTAAGAAATGTACAAAATATCTTCATGGACCAAGATCTTTACTTAATATCCTAATGATTTTTGGCATAAAAGAAAAATCAATAATTTTGACCCATACAATGTTTTTTTGGCTATTGCTAAAATATACCCAAGCAACTTAAGGCTGGTTTTGTGGTTCAGGGTCACATATTTGATGAAGAGTCATTGATTCTGTTATTTTCCTGTGAAGCTGCTTTGAAAATCTCTTTTGTATAAAATGCTATATACATAATGGTGATTTGACCTAACTTTCCTTTTTATAACTGTGGCTGTGGTTTCAGGCTTATGGCCGAGACCTGATGGAGGCGCAGGACTGGTGCAGAAAGTACATGCGATCAGGTAACGTGAAGGACCTGACGCAGGCCTGGGACCTGTACTACCACGTGTTCCGCAGGATCTCCAAACAGCTGCCACAGGTCTGCCAGTAGCGTTTCTGGCTGGTGTATTCCTCAGAATAGTCTTTAGATCACTTACATCAGCCTGTAGCAATATCATAAATCATGATGTCCTAAATGTTGATGTTGTTTTAAAAATTGAAAAGTTAAAATTTGGGATTGGGAACAGAAAATATGAGCACCATTTTACAATGGTAAAAGCTATCAAACTTTTCATGTGTGGCATGTGTGATGATGTTAAACTCGTAGCAAGTCAATTTTCAGGATGAAGACTGACGTTAATACTACCTGATGATATTTTGTTGTTATAAATTTCTGACAGTGTTGATACAATATCAGCTGTGAAAAGAAGTGCACTTTTAAAAAATAAATACTTGCTTCTGTCAGGATATAATTTAGTAATGTTTCATACAATTATGTATTCATGCATATTTCTTTGCCCGCAGCTCACTTCACTAGAGCTTCAGTACGTCTCTCCTAAACTGCTTATGTGTCGTGATCTGGAGTTGGCCGTGCCCGGAACATATGACCCCAATCAGCCAATTATACGTATCCAGTCTATTGCTCCCTCATTGCAGGTCATCACCTCCAAACAGCGGCCACGCAAACTCACTATCATGGGTAAGAGCCAAGTGAAAATGAGCTGTTTTGCATAGGCTGTCATAAATACTAGGGGCAAAGAAAATGAACAACAGACACAAATAAACAGTTGTACATCTGATCAGACCCATGGCTTGCTCTGAGCAGTGGACAATGTTGAGTGTTTTTTTAAATATATTAAATTCACTTATTTTCACGTAAATTTCAATGCAAAAATAAATAAAAAATGAGGATATAGCATGTTTGTTTTTTTTCCCCGAACTTGTAATATACTGTATGGCATGCGGTCCCCAGGTCCTGGTGAAGGCATCTCTGTTCTAGTGTGTGAAAAAGGTTGCTTTTATGAGGGCGAGATTTCATTTTGTTGTCTTTTTTCCATACAAACACATGCTGTGATCTTGGTTGTAAATGTAAATGCATTTGTGACAGTTGATACGGTGAGACAAAGCTTTTTCTGTTCTGCGCCCTGCAGGTAGCAACGGTCACGAGTTCATGTTCTTGCTGAAGGGTCATGAGGATCTACGGCAAGACGAGAGGGTCATGCAGCTTTTTGGCTTAGTGAACACTCTACTGGCTAATGACCCAGCCTCCTTGCGCAAGAATCTGAGGCAAGTATCTTGCATTCAGGCATCAGAATCTCAGAAAGTGTCATTCTTTGAAACAAATTACATCAGGCAAACAAGACATAGCTAAAGCAAATGATATATCGATACCTTGTGTATTTTTTTTTTAATTACTTAAAAAGATCATTTTGTTTTTCTGATCAGTGGAATCAATGCTAAATAGATTCAGAATGTTTGACACAAGAAGTAAAATACATTACAAATTAGTAGTTGACCAGTACACAGTATTACCCTGTATATCAGCCAGTATTTTGCATGTTTTAATTACTGGCACATATGCAAACGTCTGCTTCAGGAGTCATATAAGTATTGCGAGAGTTAGGCTTGATATTAAAGGGTTAGGTCACCCAAAAATGAAAATTAGGCTGTGTTTTACTCACCCCAGAGCCATCCTAGGTGTATATGACTTCCTTTTTTCAGACGAATCCAGTCTGAGTTATATTAAAAATTGTCTTTGATCTTTTAAGCTGTTTAATGCCACTCAGCGGGTGTTGCAGTGCTTCAGTCCAAAAGAAGTTAAATAAAAAGTGCCCATCCATAAAAAAAAAGTGTCTCACACGGCTCCGGGGGGTGAACAAAGGCCTCCTGTAGCGAATCGATGCGTTTTTGTTAGAAAAATAACCATATTTAAAACGTAATAATCACTTTAATCTAGCTTGCACTCACTGTTGTAAGCGGAAGCAGTTCCGGGGGAATAATGTATGAGGTCAGCGTTGCGCATGCGCTGCTCAGAAGTGACGAACGCGGAAGCGCAGCGGAGAGATCAAAACAAAACAACGGTCAAGAATTTGAAGTACAAATCAAGGATTTGTAAAGAAGAATGTCAGAGGATTTCGATATAAGCCAAGAGGAGATTGGTTTTCCTTTGCTAAAGTAAGGAAACTTTGCTTCCTTTGATCCTGTAAACAAATGTTGGTTTTCATGAGACTCACTGGCGCATAGGCGACGCTGACCTCATGTCATCAGTTGTTGGCGCAAGCTAGATTAAAGTGATTATTACGTTTTGAATATGGATATTTGTCTTACAAAAACGCATCGATTCGCTACAGGAGGCCTTTATTCACCCCCCGGAGCTGTGTGAGACACTTATTTTATGGATGGGCACTTTTTATTTCACTTCTTTGGGACTGAAGCACTGCAACACCCGCTGACTGCAATGATAGAGCTTGGAATAGCCAGGACAATTTCCGAAAATTCGACTGGATTCTTCTGAGAGAAGAAAGTCATATACACCAAGGATGGCTCTGGGGTGAGTAAAAAACAGCCTAATTTTCATTTTTGGGTGAACTAACCCTTTATGTTAAAAAATATGTTTTTCAAAAACATATTTCTCAATAGACAAAATAAATATTTACACAGATCATCATGACCATCAAAAGTTTATCTTAAACTAGTAGTGTCTTAAACGTAGTGTGTTGGCTGCTTGAACATCAGTGACATTTTGTGCCTAAGTCCCTCAATTGTACTAAATGTAAAATGCTGGAACGGCAACATAATATTTTTATGACCCCTTTTATATCTTAAAATGATAAACAGCTTGCAGATTCTGCAATAAGTATGCAAACTTATGAGCATATTTTCACTAAAACATTTTAATACATAAAAAAAGGTCATGCAGGGACTTCAGTGAACATTTTAAGTGATGATACAAACTAAAAATTTAATAAGCATTTTGAATCGATTCCTTGAAGTAGGTAGATTAAAAAGATTCCCAGAAATGAGCTGAACTGAATTTGCCAACTTTAACACTTTAACGTTTTTGCTACTAAAGTTTACACCAGATGCAACTCGTGACACCCCAGTGCTGGGACACAGTAACACTCACTTTTATGAGAAATTTATCATCTCTAATCCACCTAAGCTGCAAGTCTTTGGATGGTGGAGTAAACCAGAGTACCCTGAGAAAACATGCTAACACCGAGAGGAACATGCAAGCTACACACAGATAGGCTTCCTTGGACAGCCAGAACTCAAACTGTGAGGCAGCAGTGCTACCTGCTGAGCAGAGCTGGTATTACAGTGACCTCCTCGAATATTGGCATTTGTTTGATGTTCATGCTTTTGGTCTTTTAAAATATTTACAAAAATCTAACTGTTAATTAATGTAAAATATTTTACTTTTTGAACGTTTCTGACACCCCCTCGTACAATATAGTTGTTACATTTATTCATTTAGCAGAAGGTTTTATCCGAAGCAACCTACAACCTACATCACAAGCTCTGAATCTTCTCCTGTAAAAAGGTTGAGCAACACGTGGCAAGGGATTTAAGACTGATCTGACATCCAGAAACTTTCTAGATTCTTTTTCTAGAATCTGTTTTGTTGAATTGATGTGAGCTAATTTCTTATATAGCCATTTCCTCATTTGTGCAGCTCAACCTTTTGTCTCACATAGAGTAATTATTCTGTTTTCAGGTCTATTTCGCAGTGATGGATAAAGGAATCTGGCCTGATATTTATATCCCAGTAAAACCATGGTTTATAATTTTTTTAAGTTAAATTTAAGATTAGGTTTTTAATCGCTCAGGAGAATTTAAAAACATACAATATGGATGAAAAGATACTTCAGTTAGATTCGTACTCATAAGGATTTCTAGACGCTTTAAAGATAAAATTTTTCTAGAATTAATTTTTTTTGCTAAAAAAGACCAATTTTCATAGCCCATTATTTACAAAGTGTTCTAAATTTTATTGGTGGGGAGCGCTATACAGTGCTAGTCTACTGATTCAGAAATATTAGCCAGCTCTGTCGGTAGGTTTTGATACTCTAATTTTTGTGGCTCATATTTTTAATTTTTTTCCTCTAATGAACATGTCTTTGAACAGTATTCAGCGCTATGCTGTGATTCCACTCTCCACCAACTCTGGTCTGATTGGCTGGGTTCCTCACTGTGACACTCTGCATGCACTGATTCGAGACTACCGAGAGAAGAAGAAGATCCTACTCAACATTGAACATCGCATCATGCTTAGGGTAACATGTCTCAAACCTGTCAAATACAGCGTCCTGTATGCCATTGACCATTTTTACTTTAGTAATACACTTTCCTGGTCTTACTATGAACAGTTCAACAGCGCATTTTATTAGAAGGAAAGAAAATGTTTGTCTTTAAAGTTTTTAACGTCTTTAAAAAAATGCATTGCATGGAAGGGCACATGTTTGTTTCGCTTCATTTTGTTGTGACCAGGACATATTATATTGTGACATATTGTGAACGCCACAAAATATTAACTTGTGAGAATGTGATTGTACAGTGTGTCATGGCCACAAGATCATTGTGTTAAAGTAATGACATCCTTTTCTCTTGCTCACAAGTTTAATGCCTAAACAAACAGACCATAGCAACATGGTACTATCAGAAATTGAGATATTCATTTAACATTTTATTTTGGATTAAGAAGTCACTGTGGCATTTAAGGCATGGTTATATTATATTAGTATACGTCATTGTTATATAGTAGTTATCTACTATGTGAATGTTCCCTAGGATCTCATGGCTAAGACATAAGAATGTCATTACCTCTTGGTCATATTATAATCGCACACGTTAATATGTCATGGGCACAACAAAACTACTGCGGATGGTGTGCGAGGACGTGAAGAACTGAAGAAGTAAAATTAATCTCTGTTGGCTAAAACGGTGTAATTTATGGTAGATGGCACCTGACTATGACCACTTGACTCTCATGGAGAAGGTGGAGGTGTTTGAGCATGCAGTGAACAATACAGCAGGAGATGACCTGGCCAAACTGCTGTGGCTTAAGAGTCCCAGCTCAGAGGTTTGCAATCATCATTATCTTTCATTCTCATCAAAAAATTGTGTTGTATATTTAGCATATGGTCATATTTTCTGTCATTTTCTGTCAAAGTCGATTCCAGTCACTTCATCTCTGTGCCCAAATAGATGTGGGCGAATTGTAAAATGTATTTAGGTGCACATGAGTAAATAAAAAGTCCCTGCAGGTCCTTAAAAAGTCCTGAATATATTTAATTGTATAACAAACATTTTAATTATCATTTTGAGAGGTCTTAAATTTGGGGGCAAAAATGCAGAAAATACATGATAGTCTAATATGATTATTAAACTTCAAAAGGCTCTGATTCAATTAATTAAATATGAGCGCTGCTTGTTTAAATTCAGAACGTGGCATCGTTGCGCATTCTACAGCCTTGCAGTTTCAGAGCAGTTCGCAATCAAAGAATGGTGTGTTGGGGGACCATTTAAAAATAAAGTGTTAGCAGATATTACGCCGACAGTCTACGAAGTCTCTGATGACTGGTGGTTGACATGTAGTTGCAAAGTTACTTATAGTTAGTAGAATGTCTAAAGTGGAGTATCAAAATTAAGTTTTACCGAAGGTTGTACTACTGAATGGAGCTATAACTTAAGCTAACTGAGGAGAAAATGGCTGTGTCCGGATTGGAATTTTTATGTGTTTGTTTTTTTTAATGTATTACAGTAGTCAGAATGAGATTTCTTCTGTGTTACGTACATTAATTGGGGTGGATTTTTTTTCTGGAATTGTCTAAAATAGGGTTTGTTTACCTTATGCAAAATATAACTCTTTGATTTTGGTGAAAATTTAACATGAATATTTCATCAAGAGATTTTGTATTATACTGAGTTACTTTTTCAGTTAAATGTTGAAATGTACAGTATATTCCATTTAATTTTACCATTGTAGATATATTTACCATTTTATCTACAGAAATGTAGTTGTTTTAAGAACAAAATTTTTTTAAATGAGATTCTATCAATTACTTTTTTATTATTTTAATTTATAAAATAAAAATGGCTACCTCTTTGTACAGGTTTGGTTTGATAGGAGGACAAACTACACCCGCTCACTAGCTGTCATGTCCATGGTTGGCTATATCTTAGGGCTTGGGGACAGGTACAAACTAAACTGGCATTATTGTTTTTTTTTTTAATCAACACTCAAACTAGTTTATTCATTCATTATTTATACCATGCATAATCTTTTTTTCCTCCAACCACAGACATCCTTCTAATCTGATGTTGGACAGGCTCAGTGGAAAGATACTGCATATTGATTTTGGGGACTGTTTTGAGGTAATTGTTTTAAATATTATAAACAACAACAAATAAGCAACATGCAGTAGTTTTGTTTGTTTACAACTGTTTTTTCTATATATATATTTAAGGTTGCAATGACCAGAGAAAAATTCCCTGAGAAAATACCTTTCAGATTAACCCGGATGTTAACCAATGCCATGGAGGTAAGATGATCTTTTGCATGGGGGCGTATTTGGTCCAAAATTTTTTTTTCCACCTTGCCTTAACTAGTAACTCTTCTAGATACTGGGAAAAACAGTGATCACTATTAACTAGCATGCATATTACTAGCATATTGGCTGTTTATTAATATTTTTAAAGCACATATTAGTGGCTTATTCTGCATGACCATATTTTAGATCCCTTAATCCTACACCATACCTAAACTTAACTACCTTACTAACTATTAATAATCAGCAAATTATGAGTTTATTGAAGTCATAGTTAAAGTAAAGATGGGTAGTTAGTTAATAGTGAGAACTGGTCCCCAAACTAAAGTGTGACTTAAACACCCTTGCATTGTCTTTCTGGCTGCCTAACAGATCATGTTTCCTCTCAGGTGACCGGACTGGATGGTAACTACCGGATTACATGTCACACGGTGATGGAGGTACTTCGGGAACACAGGGACAGTGTCATGGCCGTGCTGGAGGCCTTTGTCTATGATCCATTACTCAACTGGAGGCTTATGGACAGTGAGCACACAACTTTTCCTTTTTATTCAAAATACCAGAGCCACACAATCCTGTTACATCTTAAGAAATGGCATACACTGTGCAAGGTCAGACACTTGGGAGGTTGTGAGACCTTCGTGAGCCTATGAATCAGATAACCTGCTAATCATGACAATGCAGTTAATACATGGCATGAGCCAGCGGCTGTTGCATAACCTTTTATGCTAACCACAGAGATTAGAGTTTTTATTGTTGCTGCTATAGCAGTAATGACTATGTATGTGTCAGCAAAAAATAGCAAGGAGATATTTTAATTATTTATTAATAAATGCATTTTGCATTTTCGGAGTCAGTGTGGACTAAAGCTAACGATGCTGCCTCGTCATCTCCACAGTACAGTGGATGCGCATTTAGAGAGAAATGCACCTTCCATACGCATCACATAATTAGAGAGTATTTGTTTTCAATTTGAATTGGTTCATTTAAAAGTAGAAAAGTTTTTGTTCTTTGAGTGATGAATGGAGCTCAAACGTAGTTCAGGCAGACCACATCGTGACAGCCAGTATCAGCTAACGCTCAGCTTCAGTAACTCTTCCCACTACAATTAAATATGATATATAAATTCATCCGTACTCGGACTTGCCTTAGTCTGTCACACAGATATGAGCTTACCTTCCTCGATCCCCAACTCCTCCTTATACAGGCACATGATGACTTAGCGTCTTGTTCACAGAAATCAACTATCTGCTAATTGTTGCTTAATCTTGTCCAGTCTCCTTTACAGACCTGTAACACTTCTGCATGAAATGTTATATCTGTTGCATATAAAAAATTCTGGCAATTGCATTAGGCTTCGGGGGTTTTAAATCTCAGTGAGGTTTGCTTATGGACAGCTCAAAATCTGAACCCTTCAAAGTAAAGCCTTCCGCCAAAATAATGTCAGGACCTCTACAATCTTATTTAAACAAAGTAGTGCAGATTGAAATATATATATTTCTCATGTCTGTGAGGCAAGTAACCTATACGCTGATTTTCAGTTCATATTTGTGACACGTATTTGTCAAGTCAAGTCACCTTTATTTATATAATGCTTTTAACAATACAGATTGTGTCAAAGCAACTGTACAGCATTAATTAGGAAAATATTGTCAATAATGCAAAATGATAATAGTAAACAATCAATTTTCAGTTCAATTTTCATTGAATTCAGTGATGTCATCATCCAGCTCAGTTCAGTTTAAATAGAGTCTGTGCAATCAAATCGACGATATCGCTGGAAGTTAAGTGTCCCCAACTAAGCAAGCCAGAGGCGTTTATTTGTGATACAGCAGAAACAACAGTTTGTTTGTTTTTTACTGTGCAAAAGCAAAATGTTTGATAGGCAAACATTTGAATTTCTGGCCCAATTTCCTAAAATTATGACAAGGACCAACTGTTAATGATCTGTCTGTCACAGACTTCACCACTTTCTGTTGAGTTATTTGGCAAACCAACTAATACAATTTTGGTTGACTGAGCATCTTCTCGCCGAATCGGCCTCCTGTACCGAATCGATGCGTTTTTGTAAGAAAAATATCCATGAGAATCCATTCCTAAAATATTAAAAATAAAAAACAAACTCCAGTGTAACATGGACTTGTACTGATTTCTAATTTAGAAACCTGATCTTTTGTATGTCCTGCTCCAGCTGCTGGATGATATGCCTGAGATGTTTGATATGGACAGAATTTGTGTCCTCGTGGAATTTGGCAATAGAGGAGGTCCACATGTGGCATGATATGGTCAAAAAAAAATTTGTGGAAAGAACTTAAAATCCTGATCCTCAGCAGCATGGAAAAAGGCTTCTGCCTCTCAAATGGTAACGGGTCACGGTCACCTAATCCTTGTATGCTTTCAAAACAGTGGATGAGGTCCTTTTCTGTGCTCAGAAGACATGTCTGTGAAAGGTCCATGTAACGTTGCTTGATGTTGTTCTGTGGGCCACTACTGTATCACAAACACCTTTATGCTGGGGTCATCTGGAAAAAAATATGGCAAATCCACCAAGGTCCTAGAAGTGATAGTTGTGCCATATTTGTAACGGGGTATACAAAAATCAAGACAATGATCTTGAGATGTCACCAATTTCATTGATTTGATTCCATGTGAAAATCAAAACAATGATTATGACAATAAGTGGGTCCTGAAACATTTTGTCTAACAGTAGACAAGATGCAGTTAATATATCTATAAATACAGTGTAATATTATTACTTTACTTATTACTTACTGATGAAGCGTATGGTTATTATTATTTTTAAATAAAGGATGTTTACATGATAAATCCTAAACAGTTCTCGCAATTAGATTATTATAAAAAGCTACAAATAACATATTTTGACCTCATTATAAGACCAAAATCCATATTAGATCGCAATCATAAGTTGTTATAAACAAGTTTAGTATTAATCACATAAATTGCCATGTGTGTCTTGATGTTAATTATAGCTAATGTACCCGTTACTCATCATATGTCGTGATGTATTTTGAATTCACATAGAAAATGTCTAGAAAGACTTCTGATGCATTACTTGACAACACTGTTGGTGCCCTAGTGACCTGTATACAGTAGCTAATAGAAATGTCAAAAGGAATTTATTTTTTCTTCATTTCATTTTTTTTACATTTATACCATTTTAGTTTATTAATTTTTAATTTATTTGAAAATATCAACCTAAAATATTGATGTTAGGTTGATATTCAGCCTTTTGTTTGTGAAAAAAAGTAAAGTTTGTCAAGTAACTGAATGTTTATTTTCTTTCCTACAGCAAACACTAAAGGAAACAAGCGCTCCAGGACCAGAACTGACTCCTACACGGCAGGACAGTCTGTCGGTGAGTCTTTGACTTTATCCCCATTCCAATTAATAGTGTTATAGTAAGGTAAACTCCCCTGTAAAATTGATAAGCAGGGAGATTACAGAAAAAAAGTTGGGTAACACTTTCTATTAATCCCATATTTATAATACATTATAAGGGTATTCTTATGGCATTATAATGAATGCATAATGCATTATAAAAAAACCTTATAATATGTTATATCATCTTATAAATATTTAAATAAGAACAGTTTTAAACTATTATAATATTTACTTATTTGTGGTTATAGCTTTTAAGAGTATGATGATTTGCAACATGCAACATGAACACACAGTGAACATGTTGCATCCACTTAAGTTACAATGGATTATATTTCTCATAGTTATAATGTATTATAAGTCTCATATCTTGCCATCTTTCTTATGCTACTTGCAATCAAAGACCGCTTATAAGTGTAGTAGTAATAATAATAATAATAATATTTGTTTTCTCAAACAGCCATAAGATCAGATAACAGAGCAGATGAATGTGTAATATGACTGTCACAAGGTAAGCTTGGTGACAGACAAGGAATTACCTGGACTTGATAGACATGCACACATCATTACTTGATTATGCCGGCATTTACCATCTTTTAAATCATCATGGTGTTGTGTAATTGTTGTGCCTGTTTCAAATGAGTATGATACTATGTTGTTGTTGTTTTTTTGTTGGCCAACATTTTGTTCAATCAGTTATTCTTTTTAAAGAATGTCACAATACAGTTTAATTTCAGTCAGAATTACCTTTATTTCGGGTGAGAATTTTCCCCAAACCTTTTGTTTTGGTTGTTGACCTTCCAGTCTCATGCTGTACTATCAAACAGACCATGTGGATCAAATTGGTGTTTATAGCATTAGCATGCCCCTTATTGGACTGAACCTTTAGTAGTTTTGTCTGGGGGAAGGGGAATACCAGCTGAATGATTTTTACTTTTCTTTTTCTTTTTTTTATGGTGTGTTTAATATGGTTTTTATATAATGCATTACGCATTCATTATAATGCCTGAAGAATACCCTCATAATGTATTATAAATATGCGCTTTATAGAAAGTTTTACCAAAAGTTGTTCCCAAGATTTTGTTCACACTGCCGGAGCTTTCCCATAAATCATGCTTTTATTTGCACACATTTTGGACAGTCCCATAAGAAAAAGTGACATTAAGATTTGACTTCAAATGTACTCATCCGGAATTTCCACCAAAACTAATGCATTTTCTTGGTAATAGATTCATTTTTGTGGTGTCTTTTTGGTATGTTTCATGTAGAAGCCATGGAGGGTATTGACCTGGGAGAAACAACCCTCAAAAAGCCTGGGACTACAGTGCCTGAGTCAATTCACTCCTTCAGTAAGTCCTTGAAGACGGTCCTTAAAGTCATTCTGCTTTCATGTCCTCCTGAGTGGTACTAATTTACAAGCTCAGAAATCATGATTATTATCTAAAGTGATTTTGCTCTGAATTGAGCATTTTTCAATTTTGTTCCTTTTGGCTACCTGTCAAAAACAGAACAGGTTTTACTTTATCATTCTTATGCCACCACAAACAACGGGTTTTGTCCTCTAGACCGGATAAACAACAAAATTAGTATTATTTTCTGAGTATTGAGTATTATTATGTTTGATCAAATAAATGCAGTGTTATGGAAGTGTAACCAAAGCGTTACCTTAACTAATGTGTCAAAATGTGGGTTTTTTTCCAGCCGATGGACAATAAAAAAAAAATTTTTTAATCTCAAACAGAATCCATCCGGCTTTTAAAAAAAACTACCGCAAGCACATAATAAACATAAGCAGAAACAAACAATTACATTTGTAAAATAATGCGAACATTAAACAGCACATAAATCAAAACTGCCTAATGTTACCGATTGAAATCTCGACCCGGGAAGTAGTATAGGACTGTGCAAGCTTTGGGGGTGCTTATGGAAGCAATCTACTCCATCTACAGTATGTTCATCTCCAACTATGCTCTATCATCGTTCTGAATGTACATCCAGATGTAGGCTTTGTGGTTTCCTCAGCTTTTTGTTCAAAATATATATATATATCAGAAAACAATGAATGATAAACCTAAAAAGCTGCTAATTATATTTCAGCTAGCCCAGTAGTTACCATCTTTTGGCATTTTTGATACTATGCAGTTAAAGCAAAACATTAAAAGAAGTACAAATAAGACACAGGTTGTGTCAAAATTTCCATTATTAAACCCTTTTGGATGTTTTTTTATTTTATTTACTAAACTATTTGAACAACTTTGCATATCTTTGCATCATCATTGGACTCAAACAATACAGAATACCGGACCATGAAAAGGAAGATGAATATTGCTTTCGCCACAAGTTCCCGCCCATGACCCGCTTTTGCCTCTGGAAGTCCCACACAGCACAGTCTGTTCTTCATCGCCACTGGTCCCGTGTTACACAGAGTTGTCTTTGTTGCTGCTGGTCCCATCCAGCACAGTCTGTTCTTCATCGCCACTGGTCCCATGTTACACAGAGTTGTCTGTGTTGCTGCTGGTCCCATCCAGCGCAGTCTGTTCTTCATCGCCACTGGTCCCGAGTTGTACAGAGTTGTCTTTGTTGCTGCTGTTCCCATCCAGCACAGTCTGTTCTTCATCGCCACTGGTCCCGTGTTGCACAGAGTTGTCTTTGTTGCTGCTGGTCCCATCCAGCACAGTCTGTTCTTCATCGCCACTTGATCACCAGTGGTCCAGTTTAACACCAATATCATCAACAAGTGTTGGGTTAGGAGACAGGCTTGGTGTTCACACCGAACCTTCCTCTCCTGCCTGCTCCACCAGAGCCAGCCATTCCTTTGGCCTTGCCCTTCGCTGGCTCCTTTCCGCCCTTTGGATCGGCCCCCATTCAACCTGGATTTGCCTTGAGGCTTCAAGTGACCAGCTCTGCCATGACATGGGGATTCTTCCCTAGCTCTCCCTGTTCCCTCCAAGCCCTCAGCTCCACCTTGGCCCATCAGCCAGTCGGCTCTGCCTTGGCCTCTCAGCTCTACAGACAACTAACATTGTCCTTCCGGCTCCATTAGTCCCACCTTGGTCAGTCGTCATGAAGACCTTTGGCTGCGCCTCATTCCTCCACCCCTGCAGCACCATCGGGCTCCTCCATTCCTCACACTATTGTCGACTCCGGTACCCTGGCTCCACCTCGACTTCGCCATGTCTCTGCTTTGGTTTCCTGGTCCATCTGTGTCGCCTAATCTCTCAGTCCATCAGACTCTGCCTGGGCCTCCACATCTGCCAGTGTCACTTCTTGTCATTTGGGCTCAAAATTCCACCATGGCTCCTTCCTCCATCAGTACCACCGTGGTTCATCCTCCTTCACCAGAAAAGTTTTTTTTTTCAAGACACATTGCTGTGTGACATCAACATGCATTTATCATTATTTCAATCATCATATGATCATTTACGTTTACCTGAAACCAAAAAAAAATTATATATTCAATTATATTCAACATTCAACTCCCCACAAAACGCAATTCAGCCACAAATATTTGATAAGAACACAGTAAAAATGTTTAGCATAAAAGGAAAGCTAATGTTTTCCATTAGTATAAGCACAAATAACTAAAGTAAAACAAACCTTTTAATGTTTCAATAATTAAATAAAACTAACCGAATAACATGCGCTCATATAATTCAGGATTACAATTCATTTCAGAAATTGGGGTTTCCTTGTTCAGCCCTTGTTCAGAAGCTGCATTTGAAATTATATTTGGTATAATAACAAGTCTTTTTCAGCAATTAGAATTGCATAAATAGTGCTGTGAGGTTGGTGGGTTTTAAACAGCAGTTAATGGGTTTTAATAATTTAACCCATTTTTTTCCATAATTACTGCATCAAATTAATGTTAAATCAACAGCCCTGGTAATAATCTTCTTCTGTATACAGTTAAACGTAAGCATTATTTACACTCTTTACTATGCTGATACTCACGAAAATGCACTTTGATATGTTTGCCTCGTAATTTTCGCGTTATGTGGCGAACATATCAAAACGCATTTTTGTGAGTAGCATTTTTGTGAGTAGCAGCTTCAACCTTGCCTTGCCAATGGGCAAGATTTGACATACTCAAGCCAACATAATTAAGCCCTAAAAGTTTTAAAGGAATCATCAAGAAGAATCTGCTTACTCTTAATCTGCTTAATGATCAGGTTTCAGGATGTGTGTTTTTCAGGATGTTTATCATTGAAAATGTTCCTTTATTATTTTCTTCCTTCAGTTGGAGATGGCCTTGTGCAACCTGAAGCCTTGAACAAGAAAGCCATCCAAATTATCAACAGGGTGCGGGACAAGCTAACTGGTGAGCAAAACTCATTCATTCTCTGACCACAGAAATGTATGTGTTAGTTCTCTAAGTGACACAATTCTAGCACTATCATTCATTATCAAAAATCAACAGCTAGTAAAACAAATGATAATGGATTTATGTGAATTTACTTCTTCTAGGACGAGACTTTTCCCATGATGAGACTTTGGACGTACCAACTCAAGTGGAGCTGCTCATCAAACAAGCTACTTCGCATGAAAACCTGTGCCAGTGTTATATTGGCTGGTATGTGTTTTATTTTATTGCTGAAAAATTGTGTATATGCCTTAGTGTGTGAATGTGTTATTTTATGCTGTGATATGTAGTGTTGTGTGTTTACAGTATTTTTTTCTCTTATTCTCTTTAGGTGCCCTTTTTGGTAGAGCTTCTTTTATTGTTCCTGCTTTCTTTTTATGTATTTTACTGTAAAATTCACCTGGGATGGTGACGTAAACAGAGTTTGAAAACAGATTTATTTGGGAAAATGTGAGCATATGTGAAAATTAAAGTTGTGCTTGTCGGTCACTTTAATCTCTAAGCAACCTCAGAAAAATCTGAAGAATGTCATTGTGTGTTGTGTTATATGTGTGTAACATTGTCACTGTTTGTTACTTGAAATGATTTGTACCAGTTAAGATAATCTTGCTCTGTTGATAGCCTGTTATTTCATTAAGAATTCAGAAGAACTACCAAGAATTGTCCAGGTCAAATACCACCAAAAAAATCAAAGAGTTAAATAAAAATGAGACTCTTTCACACAGAAAATTAAACATTAAAGTGAGTTGTTTAAATGTTCAGTACAATAGAAATGTGGATGGAGATTTACATGACAACATGAATTAAATGCTGACAAAACAATCTTATATTGCTCACTTTCTTCTCCATTAGCAATATATGTCAATGTTCCAGTTTTGCAGCAAACTCCATGTGCTGTAGCTGTGCTCAATATTTGGAAAAATATGCTTGTTATTATCAAAATTAATTTTCACTTCTATTCTACACAGACTTGAAAGAATATTGATGTCTGGAAAAAATAAATACATTTTGAAATAACTGATCTTTTTTCACATTGTTGAATTGCTTTGTCCAGTTATCATTTAGAGAACTCTGATAATCTTAGAAAAACAAACAGCAAGAGTTGAGTCGTTGTTAGAATTACCAGGGCTTGGGGGAGAAAAATTAGGTGGGTCCCCATTTCCAAGAGTAGACTATACTATAAGAAGATCTTAGCAGGGCCGCTCTCCCAGCTATCTCTTGTTGATGGTATCCCTGAGTAAATTAATTATAAAACAGGACTCAGTACCTTCTTGGATTAAAGCAACAATCATACTTCTTGTTAATCATACTGAGCTGATGGAGTAAATGAGGTGAGTTGGATTAGGAAAATACACATATAGCCAAGAACAAGTTGAATTAATTTTGTATATAGTTTAATGTAGTGTAGCGTTCGTTGAAGAAATTCTGCAGCAGATCAAATACTTTATTTTTATTAGAGAAATATATGTTTGTAAAATAACCTGGAAGCAAAACCAGGTAACTTTAGGCCTGTGGGCCTTTAGATCTCAGGTCAATATGACCCACACTTTTTCACTTCAGCGGGTCTATGGTACAAAACACACACACACTCTTAGTATGAACATGCATCACTTGGTGGTACAATTTAAAATTATTAGTTGTTAAAACAAGTTCAATAAAACAACTTTATTGTATTTCTACGGTGGAGGAGAATAGTCAAACCAAAAAGAAACGAAGAAAGCACAATGTAACATTCATGAAACCGTACTCAATGGAATGCGCACATGTGAGTGGGGCTAGTGCCATCTAGTGGTCGCTGATTTTCTGAGGCCCAGCTGCGCGTGAATCGCGAGCTGTGTGTGTGCGGCTTGGGCAAGGCTAAAAGGGCAGAACGAAAGTCTCAAAATTCAAATGAATCAAATAGAATCGACTCAGAAGAGACGTGAATGAATGCACGCGCGTCGCCTGATCCACAAATGCACATTTTAATCGCTACATGCACACATCATGATCCTTTAATACAAACTATAACATTTGTATTCACAAATATGTCTCTATTTGAACAAAATGCTGCACATTAATGTAATTCTTAACTCTGCAGACACCGGATGAAAAGCATTTGTTTCAGTGTTGTGACGCACATTTGCGAATCTTTCAAATCATGTACACGTTAATGAATTGCACTGGGTCTTGTTCATTGGTAGTTGTGTGTGTGGGGGACGTGAAATGCTGTAAACTGCGAAAATGTCTCAAAATTAAAATGAACCGAACAAGATCGACTCGAACTAGATGTCAATTAATGCACGCGTGTCACCTGGTCCACATATACACGTATTCCTTTTTGCATGAGCAATTTATGATATATTAATGCAAAACAGAACATTTTTATTCGCAAACATTTTATTCGTACAAATCGCTGCACAATCATTTAATCCCGAATTCTACAGACTCAAATTGAAAGGCATTTGTTTGTGGTTAGTAAGATACATGCATAAAATTTATGCAGTGCATGGATAATTGTGCGTGCATCTATTAATCATTTAGAGTGTAATATCATCCCTTAGTTTACATGTTACTCCAGTACACATGCACAAAATGAACCTCAATTTATCCAGCTTCTGCAATAAATCCAAGATTGCTGAGGGAACCTGCTTTTGGGGGTGTCCAACAGTTCTGGTCAGGTGTTTTCTTAGCATTAGAGAACGTTTTATCCTGCCCTCTGCAGTTAGGACCTAAGATCTGCCTACTGGGCATTGCGCAGGACCTCCCTCATGGCTTTAAATGTACTCATCTTTTGCAAATGTTGCTACACTGTGCTCGCACGTGTATTTTGCTGCAATGTATAACGGCCATAACCCCTTTGGTGGTCCAGTGGATAAGTATCGCTAAGGGACTTATCCCTAACTAAGCCTACTCCACAGCACTAAGAGATAAACCCTTTAAGTTTCATAGGATCTTTAACGGGGTTATGACATCTAACATAACTTCATGAGCATAAAACTCCTAACACATTACAAACTGTCTTTCTGCATTACAAATAACATTTCGTTTAATGTGCTAGAAACATCATTCATGTGGGCAAGTGTTTTGGATATGGATAATGATATTGCTATTTACCTGTTTCAGTGGTATTTTATTTAGCTTTCTTTTGAGTTGATGCCATATATGCTTGAATATGAAAGTACCTAAAATGCATTAAATGATAATGTGCATGGCTTCCTCTGTTTATACTGTAGAAGAGGTGTGAAAACTTAATGTGTGTAACAAATCACAAAGGTAACTAGGATACACGGGGCTGAAGAGAAGGTTTAAAACCACAAGCAGAGGTAAAACAAACAAGACTACAGCAAAGAAGGAGAAGTGTGCTAAAAGAAGATGACACCGTAGGAGAAGACGGAAGGACAATCGACTCATGTGAGTCACAGAGACTGATATTGAATTGGAGTTTCCCAAAAAGTATTATTAAAAGTCTGCGGAGTAAGCCACTCTTCAGATACTGCCTGCATTAAGTGTTGAGAACATCTGATACCCTATCGAGGGGCGGTTAACAGTATCTCCAATATTGCTGTTTAGAATTTGATTGGAGAGCTTTGCAACTTAGCTGATTTTGTTTTATTTTTGCATTAACTGCTTTGTATTGTAACTAATAAAATAAGAGATTTTACTGTTACTATTGTCTCTCGTGAAACTTTACTTATGACTACAAACTGAGCCTCAAACAAGAACAACCACTAGGGAGTCATCTACGTCATTCCTGAAGAACTTGTGGCTGTTGAATGCTTCATGGTTTAGGCTAGATTTGACTATTCTTATTACCCTACCTGAATAATCATAGGGTTAAAGGTGTAACATAAAAGAACACACTGAGTAACACAAGCTTTAGTCTTAACATTGCATAAACCAACGTTCTCTTACAGAGAAAGACGGTTTTCAGCATATGTGGGCTTGCATTATCTTCATTTGCTTAGTTGCACTAGCATAGTGTTACTGTGCACAAAAGCACTAAACTAAGCTCCTTGTGCATATAAGCTCTAACAAAACTTCTTGAGCATAAAACTCCAAACACATTAAAATCTGTCTTTCTGGATTGCAAATGCAATTTCATTTTATATGTTAGAAACATCTTTCATGTAGGCAAGCTTCAGTCTTGCAATCATTAACCAACTTTGTCTAAAAGAGAAAGAAGGATTTCAGCATATGTGGGCTTACATTCTGTTCATTTGCTTAGTTGCACTAGCATAGTTTTCCTGTTCACAAAATCACTAAACTAAGCTTAATTTGCTTAGAAGATCTAATATAATGTTACTGTTCACAGAAGCACTAAACTATGCTTCTTGTGCTTAGAATCACTGACATAAGTTCATGAGCACAAAATTCATAACACATTAAAATCTCTCTTTCCGCATGGCAAAAAACATTTCATGTCTCAGAAACATCTTACATGTAGGAAAGCATTAGTTGCAAAACATTGCATTAACCAACTTTTCTCTAAATGACAAAGAAGGATTTCAGCATATGTGGAATTGCACTCTCTTCATTTGCTTAGTTGCAATAACATAATATTACTCTTCACAGAAGCACTTAAACTATGCTTTCTGTGCTTAGAATCTCTTACATAATTTCATGAGCACAACATTCCTAACACATTAAAATCTGTCTTTCTGCGTGGCAAATAACATTTCATTATGGCAAATAACATTTCATTTCACATGTTAGAAACATCTTTTATGTGGGCAATCTTTAATCTTAACATTGTATTAACCAACTTTTCTCTAACTGAGAAAGAAGGTTTTCTGTATATGTGGAAATTCATTGTCTTCATTTGCTTAGTTGTACTAACATATTGTAACTGTTCACAGAATGACTTAGCTTATTGTGCTTAGAGGCTCTAACATAAATTCACGAGCATAAAACTGCTAACACATTAAAATATGTCTTTCTGCATGGCAAATAACATTTCATTTCAAATTTTAGAAACATCTTTCATGTGGGAACGCATTAGTCTTAACATTGCAATAACCAACTTTCTCTAAAGGGAAAGAAGGAATTCAGCATATGGGGGCTTGCATTCTCTTCATTTGCTTAGAAGATCTCAAATTATGTTACTGTTCACAGAAGCACTACACTATGCTTCGTGTGCTTTGAATAACTGACATAATTTCATGAGCACAAAATTCCTAACACATTAAAATATGTCTTTCTGATTGGCAAATAACATTTCATTTCAAATTTTAGAAACATCTTTCATGTGGGAACGCATTAGTCTTAACATTGCATTAACCAACTTTTCTCTAACAGACAAAGAAGGTTTTCAGCATATGGGGGCTTGCAATCGTTTCATGTGATTAGTTGCAATAACATAATGTTACTCTTCACAGAAGCACTTAAACAATGCTTTTTGTTCTTAGAATCTCTTACATGAGTTCATG
>NW_015505373.1:269184-271187 GCF_001515645.1 Sinocyclocheilus grahami
TTGCATTCTTGCATTCTCTTTAGTTGTACTAACATATTGTAACTGTTCACAGAATGACTTAGCTGATTGTGCTTAGAGGCTCTAACATACTAACATAAACATAAAACTCCTAACACATTAAAATATGTCTTTCTGCATGGCAAATAACATTTCATTTCACATGTTAGAAACATCTTTCATGTGGGCAATCTTTAATCTTACCATTGCATTAACCAACTTTTCTCTAACAGAGAAAGAAGGATTTCAGCATAAGTGGGCTTGCATTCTCTTCATCTGCTTAGAATATCTAATATAATGTTACTGTTCACAGAAGCACTACACTATGCTTCTTGTGCTTAGAATCACTGACATAAGTTCATGAGCACAAAACTCATAACACATTAAAATCTCTCTTTCCGCATGGCAAAAAAACATTTCATGTCTCAGAAACATCTTACATGTAGGAAAGCATTAGTCTTAACATTGCATTAACCAATTTTTTTCTAACAGACAAAGAAGGTTTTCAGCATATGTGGAATTGCAATCGTTTCATGTGATTAGTTGCACTAACATATTGTTACTCTTCACAGAATGACTTAGCTTATTCTGCTTAAAGGCTCTAACATAAATTCATGAGCATAAAACTCCTAACACATTAAAATCTGTCTTTCTGCATGGTAAATAACATTTCATTTAACATGTTGGAAACATCTTACATGAGGGAAAGCATTCGTTTTATCATTGCATTAATCATCTATTCTCTAACTGAGAAAGAAGGTTTTCAGCATATGTGGAATTGCAATCTCTTCATTTGCTTAGTTGCACTAACATAATGTTACTCTTCACAGAAGCACTTAAACTATACTTGTTGTGCTTAGAATCTCTTATATGAGTTCATGAGCACAAAATTCCTAACACATTAAAATCTGTATTTCTGCGTGGCAAATAACATATCATTTCACATGTTAAAAACATCTTTCATGTGGGAAAGCAGTAGTCTTAACATTCTCAGTCTCTAAAAGAGAAATGACTTAGTGCTCAGAGGCTCTAACATAAATTCATGAGCATAAAACTCCTAAGACATTAAAATATGTCTTTCTGCATGGCAAATAACATTTCATTTCACATGTTAGAAACAAGAAAGAAGGATTTCAGCATAAGTGGGCTTGCATTCTCTTCATCTGCTTAGAATATCTAATATAATGTTACTGTTCACAGAAGCACTACACTATGCTTCTTGTGCTTAGAATCACTGACATAAGTTCATGAGCACAAAATTCCTAACACATTAAAATCTGTCTTTCTGCATAGCAAATAAAATATAATTTCACATGTTAAAAACATCTTTCATGTGGGAAAGCATTAGTCTTAACATTCTCAGTCTCTAAAAGAGAAAGAAGGTTTTCAGCATATGTGGGCTTGCATTCATTTCATGTGCTTAATTGCACTAACATATTGTTACTCTTTACAGAATGACTTAGCTTATTGTGCTCAGAGGCTCTAACATAAATTCATGAGCATAAAACTCCTAAGACATTAAAATATGTCTCTGCATGGCAAATAACATTTCATTTCACATGCTAGAAACATCTTTCTCGTGGGCAATCTTTAATCTTAACATTGCATTGCATTAACCAACTTTTCTCTAATAGAGAAAGAAGGATTTCAGCAAATGTGGGCTTGCATTCTCTTCATCTGTTTAGAAGATCTAATAGAACGTTACTGATCACAGAAGCACTACACTATGCTTCTTGTGCTTAGAATCACTGACATAAGTTCATGAGCACAAAATTCATAACACATTAAAATCTCTCTTTCCGCATGGCAAAAAACATTTCATTTCTCAGAAACATCTTACATGTAGGAAAGCATTAGTTGCAAAACATTGCATTAACCAACTTTTCTCTAAATGACAAAGAAGGATTTCAGCATATGTGGAATTGCACTCTCTTCATTTGCTTAGTTGCAATAACATAATATTACTCTTCACAGAAGCACTTAAACTATGCTTTCTGTGCTTAGAA
>NW_015505373.1:271778-272843 GCF_001515645.1 Sinocyclocheilus grahami
ACTTAGCTTATTCTGCTTAAAGGCTCTAACATAAATTCATGAGCACAAAACTCCTATCTCTAACTGAGAAAGAAGATTTTCTGTATACGTGTGCATTCTCTTCAATTGCTTGGTTGCACTAACATAATGTTACTCTTTCACAGAAGCACTGAAACTTGCTTGTTGTGCTTAGAATCTCTTACATGAGTTCATGAGCACAAAATTCCTAACACATTAAAATCTGTATTTCTGCTTGGCAAATATCATATCATTTCAGATCTTATAAAGAGTTTTCATGTCGGCAAGCTTTAGTCTTAACATCGCATTAACCAACTTTCTCTAACAGGGAAAGAACGTATTCAGCATATGGGGGCTTGCATTCTCTTCATTTGCTTAGTAGATCTAATATAATGTTTCTGTTCACAGATGCACTACATTATGCTTCTAGTGCGTAGAATAACTGACATAAGTTCATGAGCACAAAATTCCTAACACATTAAAATCTGTCTTTCTGCATAGCAAATAAAATATCATTTCACATGTTAAAAACATATTTCATGTGGGAAAGCATTAGTCTTAACATTCTCAGTCTCTAAAAGAGAAAGAAGGTTTTCAGCATATGTGGGCTTGTATTCATTTAATGTGCTTAATTTTACTAACAGATTGTTACTCTTCACAGAATGACTTAGCTTATTGTGCTCAGAGGCTCTAACATAAATTCATGAGCATAAAACTCCTAAGACATTAAAATATGTCTTTCTGCATGGCAAATAACATTTCATTTCACATGCTAGAAACATCTTTCACGTGGGAAATCTTTAATCTTAACATTGTATTAACCAACTTTTCTCTAACTGAGAAAGAAGATTTTCTGTATACGTGTGCATTCTCTTCAATTGCTTGGTTGCACTAACATAATGTTACTCTTCACAGAAGCACTTAAACAATGCTTTTTGTGCTTAGAATCTCTTACATGAGTTCATGTGCACAAAGTTCCAAACACATTCAATTCTGCCTTTCTGCGTGACAAATAACATTTCATTTAACATGTTGGAAACATCTTACATGATGGAAAGCATTAATTTT
>NW_015505373.1:274112-291885 GCF_001515645.1 Sinocyclocheilus grahami
TGGCAAATAACATTTCATTTAAAAACATATAAACATATTTCATGTGGGAAAGCATTAGTCTTAACATTCTCAGTCTCTAAAAGAGAAAGAAGGTTTTCAGGGCTTGTATTGGTGCTTGCATTCTCTTCATTTGCTTAGTAGATCTAATATAATGTTTCTGTTCACAGATGCACTACATTATGCTTCAGAATAACAGAATAACTGACATAAGTTCATGAGCACAAAATTCCTAACACATTAAAATCTGTCTTTCTGCATAGCAAAAATTTCACATGTGTATTAACCAACTTTTCTCTAACTGAGAAAGAAGATTTTCTGTATACGTGTGCATTCTCTTCAATTGCTTGGTTGCACTAACATAATGTTACTCTTCACAGAAGCACTTAAACTATGCTTGTTGTGCTTAGAATCTCTTACATGAGTTCATGTGCACAAAGTTCCAAACACATTCAATTCTGCCTTTCTGCGTGACAAATAACATTTCATTTAACATGTTGGAAACATCTTACATGAGGGAAAGCATTAATTTTAACATTGCATTATCATCTATTTTCTAACTGAGAAAGAAGGTTTTCAGCATATGTGGAATTGCAATCTCTTCATTTGCTTAGTTGCACTAACATAATGTTACTCTTCACAGAAGCACTTAAACTATGCTTGTTGTGCTTAGAATCTCTTATATGAGTTCATGAGAACAAAATTCCTAACACATTAAAATCTGTATTTCTGCGTGACAAATAACATCATTTCACATGTTAAAAACATCTTTCATGTGGGAAAGCAGTAGTCTTAACATTCTCAGTCTCTAAAAGAGAAAGAAGGTTTTCAGCATATGTGGGCTTGCATTAATTTCATGTGCTTAATTGCCCTAACATATTGTTACTCTTTACAGAATGACTTAGCTTATTGTGCTCAGAGGCTCTAACATAAATTCATGAGCATAAAACTCCTAAGACATTAAAATATGTCTCTGCATGGCAAATAACATTTCATTTCACATGCTAGAAACATCTTTCTCGTGGGCAATCTTTAATCTTAACATTGCATTGCATTAACCAAACAAAATTCCTAACACATTAAAATCTGTATTTCTGCGTGACAAATAACATCATTTCACATGTTAAAAACATCTTTCATGTGGGAAAGCAGTAGTCTTAACATTCTCAGTCTCTAAAAGAGAAAGAAGGTTTTCAGCATATGTGGGCTTGCATTAATTTCATGTTGCTTAATTGCCCTACATATTGTTACTCTTTACAGAATGACTTAGCTTAATTGTGCTCAGAGGCTCTAACATAAATTCATGAGCATAAAACTCCTAAGAAGTTAAAATATGTCTTTCTGCATGGCAAATAACATTTAATTTCACATGCTAGTAACATCTTTAATCTTTAATCTTAACATTGCATTGCATTAACCAACTATCTCTAACAGGGAAAGAAGGTATTCAGCATATGGGGGCTTGCATTCTCTTCATTTGCTTAGAAGATCTAATATACAGTTTCTGTTCACAGAAACACTACATTATGCTTCTAGTGCTTAGAATAACTGACATAAGTTCATAAGCACAAAATTCCTAACACATTAAAATCTGTCTTTCTGCATGGCAAATAAAATATCATTTCACATGATAAAAACATCTTTCATGTGGGAAAGCATTAGTCTTAACATTCTCAGTCTCTAAAAGAGAAAGAAGTTTGTCAGCATATGTGGGCTTGTATTCATTTCATGTGCTTATTTGCACTAACATATTTTTACTCTTCACAGAATGACTTAGCTTATTGTGCTCCAAGGCTCTAACATAAAATCATGAGCATAAAACTCCTAACACATTAAAACATTTCTTTCTGCATTGGCAAATAACATTTCATTTCACATGATAGAAACATCTTTCATGTGGGAAAGCATTAGTCTTAACATTGCATTAACCAACTTTCTCTAACAGGGAAAGAAGTAATTAAGCATTTGGGGGCTTGCATTCTCTTTATTTGCTTAGAAGATCTAATATAATGTTTCTGTTCACAGATGCACTACATTATGCTTCTAATGATTAGAATAACTGGCTTAGGTTCATGAGCACAAAATTCCTAATTCATTAAAATGTCTTTCTGCATGGCAAATATCATTTAATTTCACGTGTTAGAAACATCTTTCATGTGGGAAAGCATTAGTCTTAACATTGCATTAACAAACTTTTCTCTAAGATAGAAAGAAGGTTTTCAGCATATGTGGGCTTGCATTCTTTTAATTTGCTTAGTTGCACTAACATATTGTTACTCTTTACAGAAGCACTTAAACTATGCTTTTTGTGCTTAGAATCTCTTACATGAGTTCATGTGCACAAAATTCCAAACACTTTAAATTCTGCCTTTCTGCGTGACAAATAACATATCATTTCACATGTTATAAAGATCTTTCATGTGGGCAAGCTTTACTCTTAACATTGCATTAACCAACTTGCTCTAACAGGGAAAGAAGTAATTCAGCATATGGGGGCTTGCATTCTCTTCATTTGCATAGAAGATCTAATAAATGTTTCTGTTCACAGATGCACTACATTAGAGAGAAAGAAGGTTTTCAGCATATGTGGGCTTGCATTCATTTAATTTGCTTAGTTGCACTAAAAAATTGTTACTCTTCACAGAAGCACTTAAACTATGCTTCTAGTGCTTAGAAAAACTGACATAAGTTCATGAGCACAAAATTCCTAACACATTAAAATCTGTCTTTCCGTATGGCAAATAAAATTTCATTTCACATGTTAGAAACATCTTTCATGTGGGAAAGCATTAGTCTTAACATGCTCAGTCTCTAAAAGAGAAAGAAGGTTTTCAGCATATGTGGGCTTGTATTCATTTCATGTGCTTAGTTGCACTAACATATTTTCACTCTTCACAGAAGCACTTAAACAATGCTTTTTCTGCTTAGAATCTCTTACATTAGTTCATGAGCACAAAATTCCAAACACATTTAGATCTGTCTTTCTGCATGGCAAATGAAATATCATTTCACATGTTAAAAATATCTTTCATGTGGGAAAGTATTAGTCTTAACATTCTAAGTCTCTAAAAGAGAAAGAAGGTTTTCAGCATATGTGGGCTTGCATTCATTTCATGTGCTTAATTGCACTAACATATTGTTACTCTTCACAGAATGACTTCGCTTATTGTGCTCAGAGGCTCTAACATAAATTCATGAGCATAAAACTCCTAAGACATTAAAATATGTCTTTCTGCATGGCAAATAACATTTCATTTCACATGTTAGAAACATCATTCATGTGGGAAAGCATTAGTCTTAACATTGCATTAACCAACTTTCTCTAACAGGGAAAGAAGTAATTCAGCATATGGGGGCTTGCATTCTCTTCATTTGCTTAGAAGATCTAATAAATGTTTCTGTTCACAGATGCACTACATTAGAGAGAAAGAAGGTTTTCAGCATATGTGGGCTTGCATTCATTTAATTTGCTTAGTTGCACTAAAAAATTGTTACTCTTCACAGAAGCACTTAAACTATGCTTCTAGTGCTTAGAAAAACTGACATAAGTTCATGAGCACAAAATTCCTAACACATTAAAATCTGTCTTTCCGTATGGCAAATAAAATTTCATTTCACATGTTAGAAACATCTTTCATGTGGGAAAGCATTAGTCTTAACATGCTCAGTCTCTAAAAGAGAAAGAAGGTTTTCAGCATATGTGGGCTTGCATTCATTTAATTTGCTTAGTTGCACTAAAAAATTGTTACTCTTCACAGAAGCACTTAAACTATGCTTCTAGTGCTTAGAAAAACTGACATAAGTTCATGAGCACAAAATTCCTAACACATTAAAATCTGTCTTTCCGTATGGCAAATAAAATTTCATTTCACATGTTAGAAACATCTTTCATGTGGGAAAGCATTAGTCTTAACATGCTCAGTCTCTAAAAGAGAAAGAAGGTTTTCAGCATATGTGGGCTTGTATTCATTTCATGTGCTTAGTTGCACTAACATATTTTCACTCTTCACAGAAGCACTTAAACAATGCTTTTTCTGCTTAGAATCTCTTACATTAGTTCATGAGCACAAAATTCCAAACACATTTAGATCTGTCTTTCTGCATGGCAAATGAAATATCATTTCACATGTTAAAAATATCTTTCATGTGGGAAAGTATTAGTCTTAACATTCTAAGTCTCTAAAAGAGAAAGAAGGTTTTCAGCATATGTGGGCTTGCATTCATTTCATGTGCTTAATTGCACTAACATATTGTTACTCTTCACAGAATGACTTCGCTTATTGTGCTCAGAGGCTCTAACATAAATTCATGAGCATAAAACTCCTAAGACATTAAAATATGTCTTTCTGCATGGCAAATAACATTTAATTTCACATGTTATTCATGTGGGAAAGCATTAGTCTTAACATTGCATTAACCAACTTTCTCTAACAGGGAAAGAAGTAATTCAGCATATGGGGGCTTGCATTCTCTTTATAAGTTCATGAGCATAAAACTCCTAACATTAAAATATGTCTTTCTGCATGGCAAATAACATTTCATTTCACATGTTAGAAACATCTTTCATGTCGGCAAGCTTTAGTCTTAACATTGCATAACCAATTTCCTCTAACAAAGAAAGAAGGATTTCAGCATATGTGGGCTTGCATTCTCTTCATAATATAATGTGTAGCGTCTGGACCACTCAAACACACAATATATATTTTGTTAGCTAGATTTAACAAATACTCTGTAACACCCCAGGAAGCCGAACAGGCCCTTGGTTCCATAGCAACACTGACACCAGATACGTTTACGACCTCATGCAATGTGACCAGGATAAATGTCCCATAAGCAATAGGCAAATGCAGAGTAGAAATGGACTTTTCTACTAATTAATTCATAGGAAAACCTTTCTTTGAATGAACAGTGTATCCTTCAGTTCATGGTGTATGTTGTCTTTGATATAGAACTCCCACTTGGGATTTCCATCTTTCTCATTGGACAAGCCCATCTTGAGAGGCGGGGGATCTTCTCCAACCTTAAAGGCCCCGCTCCAGGGACCTTCCCAGTCGGTGGTTCTGTTAGGTTTCGATAAGACGCTCCAACGCTCCAGAACATCCTAAGTTACGTGCCCTAAGTTCTCTGACTCAAAACTGGTTCTTTTCATCGACCCAAATTCAGCAAAGATCAACTGGAAACTTCAGATTACATCGAACCTCTCTTTCAGACAGATGAGACATGCAAGTATCAAACTTAGCCTTATTAATTGATACATGAGGTATCACTTACACCTTTTTACAAAGGTGTGTTTGAACTAAGAATTTGATGTTTAGCTTGGGCAGACCTGCTGAATATGCAAATGGTTTTATAATTTCATTCCTTATTTCTCTTCTCTGTACTGAGTTAAGCTTTAATCCTTTCCTATACCAACTGTATGCGTGTGTGTGTGTGTATGTGTATGTTAGACCAGTTTATGTGTTTATGTAGGATGTTAGACCAGTGTATGTGTTTATGTAGTATGTTAGACTAGTTTAAGTGTTTATGTGGTTAATAAAACCTTACTTGTATCACACTTGACGTGGTTCATTGTTTGCTCATAACTGAGTCACTTAATTATGCAGATTTATGCTACAAGCTTTTGTAGAATTGTAGAGTAAGGAAGTTATTTCCCTTAACCAGGAAATTAATGTTCTTAGAATTGACAAGACGGATGACCCTGAGAGGTCAGCTAAATATCTACAGCGGATCTAAATATTCATGATTAATTATAACTAGTTATGATTAATTATTCATATTTCCTCATGAGCTGATTCGTTACAAATGTTACTGTTCACAGAAGCACTACATTATGCTTCTAGTGCTTAGAATAACTGACATAAGCTCATGAGCACAAAATTCCTAACACATTAAAATCTGTCGTTCTGCATGGCAAATAACATTTCATTTCACATGTTGGAAAGATCTTTCATTTGGGCAAGCTTTAGTCTTAACATTGCATTAACCAACTTTTCTCTAACAGAGAAAGAAGGATTTCAGCATATGTGGGCTTGCATTCTCTTCATTTGCTTAGAAAATCTAAAATAATGTTACAGTTCACAGAAGCACTACACTATACTTCGAGTGCTTTGAATCTCTTATATAAGTTCATGGGCATAAAACTCCTTACACATTAAAATCTATCTTGCTGCATAGCAAATAACATTTCATTTCACATGTTAGACGCATCTTTCATGTCGGCAAGCTTTAGGCTTAACATTGCATAAACCAACTTTCTCTTACACAGAAAGAAGATTCCGCTTCAGGAACTCGAGCTGCGTCGGAAAACGCTACAGGAACATCTTCATTGTGACCATGCTCTGAATCCCGTGTGTCATCAGTCCAGTGGATGGGCGAGATATCATGGGCGGGTGACGTAGGGACCAGGAAGCTATAAAAGCATGTGCGGTGAAACCGGCGTCAGCTTTTCTGTCGTTCAGCGAGTGTTCTGTGTGCGTGTGTCAGTCAAATCTCTGTTGTGAGTCTTATTTAGTGTTTTTTGTCCTACAGGAACATCTTCATTGTGACCATGCTCTGAATCCCGTGTGTCATCAGTCCAGTGGATGGGCGAGATATCATGGGCGGGTGACGTAGGGACCAGGAAGCTATAAAAGCATGTGCGGTGAAACCGGCGTCAGCTTTTCTGTCGTTCAGCGAGTGTTCTGTGTGTGTGTGTCAGTCAAATCTCTGTTGTGAGTCTTATTTAGTGTTTTTTGTTCACTTATGCTCCAGTATGTCTAAAGCTGAGGCAAAGACAAAACTGTTGCGCTAGCTATCTTTAATAACGAGCCAGAAACCCACTTAATACTCACATTCAGATCTTTACTCAGTAACTTTCGTTTTCATTGCTGAAAGAAAGTTCTACAGCTGGTACTTCATCCTTCCGAAGAAGGATGGAGGGTTGCGTCCCATTTTAGATCTGCGTCATTTGAACCGCTCAGTCATGCAACTGAAGTTCAGGATGCTTACACTCAAACAAGTCGTGTCTCAGATCAGGTCCATGGACTGATTTGTCACGATCGATCTAAAAGATGCATACTTCCATATCTCCATCCTTCCTCATCACAGGAAGTTCCTGAGGTTTGCTTTCGGGGGGAAAGGTTAAAAATACCGGGTTCTTCCTTTCAGCCTTGCACTCTCACCCCGCACTTTCACGAAGTGTGTGGATGCTGCTCTGGCTCCACTGCGACTCCAGGGCATCCGCATACTCAATTATATTGACGATTGGTTGATAGCTCAATCGGAGCAGGTGGCGGTTCGGCATCAAGATGTCGTTCTCGCCCACATGAGAGAGCTGGGGTTAAGGCTAAACGCCAAGAAAAGTGTGCTTTCTCCATTACAGAGACCCACTTATCTGGGCGTGGTGTGGGATTCGACCACGATGCAGGCACGTCTGTCCCCTGCTCGGATCGAGGTCGGTCCTCACTGCAGTCGCGAAAATGAAAGAAGGCCGTCACTCACAGTCAAGCAGTTTCAAAAACTGCTTGGCCTGATTGCAGCTGCATCCAAACGTGATACCTTTTGGCCTGCTGTACATGAGAGCCCTACAGTGGTGGCTCAAGACCAAGGGGTTCTGCCTGGCATCAACTGCCTGGAGATGCTGGCCGTGTTTCTAGCATTGAAACACTTTCTCCCAGACCTAAGAGGTCACCATGTGTTGGTGCACACCGACAACACAGCGATGGTCTCTTATATCAACCAGCAGGGAGATATGCGTTCGCGACCCCTTTACAGGCAGGCGAACCAGATCCTTGTGCGGTCCCAGGGCAAATTCCTCTTGCTGGGAGCAGTCCACATCCCTGGGCATCTCAATATGGGAGCAGGCATCCTGTTGAGGCAGGGGCCGAGGCCCGGGGAATGGAGGCGTCACCCCGAGGTGGTGAAGCAGATATGGAGAGTCTTTGGCCAGGCTCAGGTGGACCTGTTTGCGACTCGAGAGACATCGCACTTTCCCCTCTGGTTCTCTTTGACTCATCCAGCTCTACTGGGGCTGGATGCCATGGTACAGACATGGCAGAGGCTTCGTCTGTACGCCTTTCCCTTGATCACTCTGCTCCCGGGAGTTCTGGAGAGAGTGCGCCGGGACGGGGTCCGTCTACTGCTAGTAGCCACGTTCTGGCCGTGCGAGTCTGGTTCTTGGACCTGATTTCCCTCCTCGACAGCTCTCCATGGGAGAATCTCATCAGCAGGGATCTCCTCTCACAGGCGGAGGGTATGATCTTTCACCCGCGCCCGTAGCTGTGGAAGCTGTGGGTGTGGCTTCTGAGGGGGCACAACTCGTAGCTTCCGGTCTCTCAACCGAGGATGACGAGACCATCCTCCAATCCAGAGCTCTCCCCACGAGGAAACTGTACGCCTTGAAGTGGAAATTTTTCACTTCTTGGTGCGGAGACTGCCAGCTCGACCCAGTTGGTACAGTGCTGGAGTACCTGCAGCCCCGTTTCTACACAGGGTTGACCCACTCCATCCTGATGGTCTATGTGGTGGCCATTGCGGCCTACCACGCCCCTCTCGGTGGCCAGTCAGTGGGCAGACACCCCCTAGTTACACGTTTCCTGCACGGTGCGCTGAGGCTGAGGCCTCCAGTACGAGCCCGTGTTCCCCCGTGGGACCTAGCTGTGGTGTTAGAAGCTCTCTTCAAGCCTCCCTTTGAGCCTATTGAGCAGATCTCTGATCGCCACCTCACTATTAAAACTACCTTCCTTCTGGTGATATCTTCTCTAAAGAGAGTTGGGGATCTTCAGGCCCTCTCTGTGGCCCCTTCCTACCTAGACTTTGGGCCTGGTCTGGCTAAAGCTTTCCTCTACCCTCAAGTGGGTTATGTCCCTAAGGTCCCCTCCTCTACACCAAGGCCTGTCGTACTCCAGGCCTACTGCCCCCCTCCATTCTGGGAGCCCGATCAGCAGAACATTAATTGTCTCACTGTCTGTCCTGCCACGGCCATCAAGGCCGTTCATGAACTCACAGACTGTCCTGTCATGGGCAAGGAGGCTGTTCAAGAATTCTCTGCCTGCTCTGTCAGAGTCAAGTGGTCTGTCCATGTCCCTGCTCTGCCTGCTCCGCCATGCCTCCATGCTCCTATGGATCTGATCCATGGCCCAGGTCCTCCAGTGTTCCACAGTCTGCCACTGTTCCATGTCCCTGGCCATCCACTGTTCAAAAGTCTGCCACTGTTCCATGGCCCAGGTCCTCCACTGTTCCACAGTCTGCCACGGTTTCACAATCCAGGTCCACCATGGCTCCATTGCCTAGATCTGCCATTGCCCTACAGTCCTGGTCCTTTGCTATGCCATGATCCAGGTCCTGTTCCCCTGCATGGGCCTGGACCTGGCCTGGCCCTGGCCCTCCGTCCCTCCCCCTGAACCACCTCCGCTCCACCACCCTCCTGGACTTTTTGGGGTTTGTTCTGTGTTTTTGTAGTTTGGCCACAGTCATGTTACATGTGACAATGTGATTCCCTTGTGTGTTATGTTCTGATTGGTTCCTTGGTTCATGTGTCATGTTCTCATTGGTTGGTTCTTGTCATGTGACCCTCATTGTTTGATATAAATAGCCCTCATGTTGCCTTTGTACTTTGTCTAGCTTTGGTGTTGTAACTCTGCTGTTGGTTCATGCGAGTCTGTTCATGCCAAGTCAAGTCTGTTCCTGTCAAGTCAAGTCAAGTCTTTTGGATTATGTTTTGTCTTTATGTAAATAAACTGCACTTGGTTTCTCACTTCAACTCGCCTTCAGTGGACTAATTGTTACAGGTATCTAATGGTGGCTGAAGGTTTCTTGCGTGTTTGGTCTTTTCAGCGTGCAAAGTTATTTAATTTAAGTTAAACTCTAATCTGGCTCCATTTTATTATCTAATCTGACTCCATTTTATTACGAACTCAAAATTAAGGCTGAAATGCCAATCGGTTGTTTGTTCATCTCTAATTATTATTATTATTATTATTATTTAGATATTTGATTATTCTATTTCGCTCTTTAATCATATTGAATCTCATTAATCTTATTCCTATAACACTTTGAGTCTCGTGCCGGTGTAAAGATCTCATATTCACAAACTCGTCAGTCTTGGTCATTAGACAGAGGCGATTGACTAATACTCTAGATGGCTCATGCAATATTTAGCTCATTCTAGAATACTTTTATTAGTCCCTATAGATATGTAAACACTTAATTATAGTAAGACTATATCTAACCAGAGGTCATGACCATTACAATAGAACCAAGTTGACCAACATAACTTCTTCTAAGTAACTTTATGTAATCATGCCGTGATTTCTTACGTACACTTATTTAGAATAATATTACAATAACCAGAGGTTGAGGCTGACCCGAATTTAGGTTGGTCAACAACACACTGTTCCTTTAAACGGAAAAACCCAATAGCCTCTACAGTCTAAGTATACATAACTAATGCCAATGTGTTAGCCAGAGCTCTAAAACATAATTTTAGTCTGTTGATAACTTGAGCGCAGATTTGCGGTGTTATAAACTTAGTTAGAGTCAATAATCTCAGAGTAAATCAGAATAAATTCAAATGAAACAATTTATTGTCAGTCAGGTAAATATGTATTATGCCAATTACATAGCCAATTTCAAAGATATCAAATCAATACAAGACATCCAATTCTCAAAGATGAATCTAATACATACCTGACTTTAGAAAGATAAATAACATAGAGTGTGTGGACACTCTATGATATGGGCTTCTGACTACAGAATCGCCCTGATCTTCTTGCAAGATTTCCTTAAGTATTCTGACCAAGATAAACATCCCCTGAAATGGAGACAGGGACTAACAATTAGAATTTGCATTGATCAAGTAGAGTTATCACCTTTTGGGACAGAAGGTAATTTGCATGAAAGACACTGGGAGTAGTCTGTTTTCGGTATATTCTAATCTTGATGGCTGTCTGTCATATTGTTAAGAGAATGAGACCTTTTACCAGACACACAGAGACCTACACTGCATTGTTATAAACTCTGATTAAGAATAGTGGTTTCGTGATATCTCGGGAGTGTAATCATTCATAAGGTGTGAAACTTTTGTCTCTCTTAGTTGGGTGTGTTGTCTTGAATGAGGATGTGAGGCTTGTTAGGCAGTGTTCAGACGTTGATTCTCGCAAGAGTTCTTTGTCTTTTCAGACTGTGGCCCTCCTCTGGTCCAGACAAATGTCATCAGCTTTACAGTTTATCAAAGTATCTGAGTGTATCTCAGATGATCAACGTGTCTGAGGTGTTTGATCAAAGTGTCTGAGATTCTGTAAATCTTACAGATTTAGTTTTATAACTTAAAAAGAACCTTCCAAGAACGTTCCCTGAAGGTTATTTTTAAGTTTTATTTTTATAACCTACAGAGAACGTTCCCAGAACGTTTCTTGCAGGTTATTTTCAGGTTTTATTTTTATAACCTACAGAGAATGTTCCCAGAACGTTCCCTGCAGGTAATTTTTAGATTTTATTTTATAACCTAGATAGAACGTTCCCAGCAGGTTATTTTTAGGTTTTATTTTTATAACCTAGAGATAACATTCCCAGAACGTTCCCTGCAGGTTATTTTTAGTTGTCATAACCATGTAAACTAATTAAAACTTTGCAGAAGTTTCTCAATATTGTAATGCTGAAATGTGTATTTTTTAATCATAAACAAACTATTTTTGCAGAATTTCATGTCTGAAATAAGCTTTTCATAAAATGTAGACATCAAAGTAGTCAAATCGCATTATAATGATAATATAATTACAATTTAATAGCTTAAATTAAGCTAAGCGTAGTCTGAAAAGCATATCATAAACAATGGTTCTCTTTCATCATCTCGTGTTCAAGATCCACCTATGGGAAGGGCATCCGCGGCTGACCTCTGCAGAAGCATCCAATTGCACCAAGTCTGGCTTGACAGACAGGAGCACGTGCCCATGCCTTTAACCGAACGCATTTAGCCCCTGCGCTACCTTTCCTCAGTTGACATTCGCTTCTCGCGACCTCTGGAATTTACTCCCAGCTCGTTGGTTTTGGCTTCACTTAACCGTCTACAGGAAGACACATCTCTGGATCAGCCTTCGCCAGGCGTGCTTGTCAATTTACCAGGTCAGCTGTTTTTATTCTGCAAGCCGCCCACGCTCGCATTAAATACTAGGCTGCCCACCTCTTACCTGTCCTTTTCCACTGTCCATTGTTATTTCCTCTTGCCAAACCGAGTCACAACCGTGGACAACCTATCGGGAGCCTGGCCGGCCACGTGCAGCGCCCTCATCGACTCTGGGGATCCCCATACCTTTGTGTTGTTTGCATGGGTCTTCAACACGCTCAGGACGCCGTCGATTTATTAAATAAATAAGGGCACAAGGTGGCCATCACACAAGGATTGTCGAGTTGAAATTGTCTAACTCGGGGTTGTCTGACTCGGATGGGATTAAGGCGACACCGGTGCGCTCCCGGGGGCCTCCTGTGGAGCAGCCTCACTTAGCCGGGCCAATCAATGCGATCTCTTTTTGAGGATATTTTGCCGGCCGATCCCCATTTCATCGACGGGTCGCCTGGATCTGGGGACGCAGACGACAAAGGCCGTCTCTACGGCTCGAAGGACGAGGAGGCCATCCTGTCATTCGTAGTCCTTCAGACTTATGATCCTGCTGCTCTGCTGCAATTGGTCCTCCTCGAGTTTTGTGAGTGAGCGACAGCTCGCCTCAATATCGAATGGCCAGTACTTCAAATGTGTCGGACCAGGAAAAGGACTCGTATGACGGGAGACTTCTCGGAGCCTTCCCCGGCCCTAGAAAGCTGCTACTCACCGTCTTCTCTGCATGTGCAAAACACATGTAGCATCACAGCCTTTTCTTCAAGGCAAAATGGATAGTTTTTCCGCGCTCATTCATCAGGCCTCTTATTAAGCCCCGGCTTTAGCGGTAAGAGCCCTCAGCGTCTCTTACCTGCCATCCGCTTACCAGCGAACTGCTGGTCAACATGGGATAACAAAAGAAATGGTCGCCATCACCTATGTTCTCTGGGAGGAGTTACTCACGGTGAATCACCTTGTTCTCCGTAATGCCCATCAAACTGTCCGAACAAGCGGGCGCTCTATGGCTCTCTCGGTGGTCGGAGAGCACGTACTGTGGCTTAATCTTTCCGATCTCCCTGAAAGAGAATCGCCGGTCGAGCCTGGCCAGGCTCTCTTCGGGCCTGCCGACGCGCTAATACAGCAGCGCTGCGACGATAAGGAAAAGGAGAACAAGGGTTTTAAACTTTGCCTTCCTAGGAAGCCTGGAAGGCAAAAAAAATAAAAATACTTGACCCCACTCCGACTGGATTGTTGCACGGTCACAGGTGGCTTTGAGTTCAAGTTCACGGGCGGCCAGCCCTCCGGACACCCGTTTTGCCCTCGTATTTCCCTGTTTAAACAAAGGAGGTTATCTGTCGGCGGAGTCATTGGGTTCAGTGTTGGCATTGGCTGCACTGTTCCCGGTGTAGCCCAGTGTTTGTTTCCCCGTTTTCAGAGGGAAATACAGTGAGGAAAAAGTGCACAAGCAGTGTCACCACACAGCTCCCTTCACTCTTCTCTCACAAATTCAATAAAGGCTTTGGTCTCAGTGTTGCCCAACACACACACACACACACACACACAAAAGATAAAAATCAAACGAATCACATGAATTCGTTAATAAGAAAGAACATCTCTTTACAACCCAACATGTTGCTCCTTCGTTATCCACGAGACAGGGCTGGATTGGTAATCGGGCATACCGGGCATTTTCCCGGTTGAGGACCATCACGCAGGGACAGCGAGCAACCAGTGGCCCATTGGTTTGTCTCCTGTATTGACAGCATAAACCACCCAATCACAATGCGCTATAGACGGAGCGAGGAAGTATTTTGCGCCACCTATATAAAGATTGCATCACCCCAACTTCTTCCTCGTTGGCTTTTCCCACGTTTTCACTGCAGCATTATCAAGAACAGGCTTGCTCTGCGGTGAGTGATGCGGGAAAAAGAGCAAGGCAGGAGAAGAAGAGAGTAGTTGAATCGGTAAAGTGCTTGATAGGGACTCGCAACAGAGGCAGGCATCTAACCTATCCTAATGTGTGTGCACGCCATGAGTGTAGAATACGTAAACACTTTTTAATAAAACGTAAATTCGTATTCATATAAATTAATACTTTTATTTAGCAGGGATGCTTTAAATTGGTCAAAAGTGATGATAAAGACATTTATAATGTTACAAAAAATTATATTTCTTATTTCTTAATTCTTAATTTTTCTTCTGAACTTTCTATTCATCAAAGAAACCTGAAAAAATTATACTCAGCTGTTTTCAACATAATAATAATAATAAATGTTTTTTGAGCAGCAAATCCGAATAAGTGAATGATTTCTGAAGGATCATGTGACTGGAGTAATGATGCTAAAAATTCAGCTTTAAAATCGCAGGAATAAATTACATTTTAAAATATATTCAATAAGAAAACAGTTATTTTAAATAGTAAAAATATTTCACAATATTTCTTTTTTTGCTTTAGGATCAAATAAATGCAGACTTGGTGAGCAGAAGAGAATTCTTTAAGAAACATTAAAAATCTTACTGTTCAAAAACATTTGACTGATATAGTGTACACACACTATACTTGTGTGTGTACACGTGTGTGTGCACATGTGTGTGTGTATGTATATATATATATATATATATCGAAGTGGTGGTGGGCTGCCTGGACTAAAAAATGCCAGGGCCGATTTTTTTTCCCAGTCCAGCCCTGCCACAAGATGGCGCCATTGTACCATTGTACCATTGTATCACATTGTACCACTCTCTTCTCATACGGAAGAAGGCTCTGCTCACATTCTGAAAGACGAAATCTCCTTCCTCCTCGAAAAAGGGGTTGGTTCGAGTGTCTCCCCCGCACTTAGACCTAGTTCCAAAGAATGATGGTTCTCTCCGTCCTATTCTGGATCTCAGTGTTGAACAAACATTTGAGGAAATACAATTTCAGAAGATGCTTTTTTCCACATAAGCATTAATCCTCCGCACAGGAAATTCGTTCGTTTCGCCAATCAAGGCGTTCTCCCGTTCGGGTTCGCTCAAGCCTAGGATGATCTGTCTGTGCTGAGCAGGCTTGGCCACACTGAGAAAAGCGGGTTTCCAGATCCTGACATATATAACCGATTCAAAGGAGAAAGTGATGCAAAACATGGCCCGTGTGCTCGCTCACGTCACAGCATTCAGTGTCAGAGTGAATGTGAGCTAAAACAATTTCACTCCTGCCCAGAATGTGATATTTCTGTGTTTGGAGCTAAACTGCATTACAGTGCTTGCGCGTGCTTGAGAAAGTAATGCAAAACACGGCTCGTGTGCTCGCTCACGTCACAGCCCTCGGCTAAAGAGTGAATGTTAGCAAGAGCGATTTCACTTCATGCCCAGAATGTGATATTTCTGTGTCTGGAGCTGAATTACAGTACAATGTGCGCACGCCTGTAGCAAGTGCGCTTTCTCTTCTTCTTGAATCGCATTTCAGGGAAGGGGCAAGCGTGAAGATTCGCACGTCTCAGACTACAGGGTCTTATGGCTTCGGCTGTCCATGTCCTGCCTCTGGGCTTTCTGAGAATGAGGGTGTTCATGAAGTGGGTTTATCTCTTCATTTCAGCCCATTACGCGATCTCTACCGCTCAGTCACAGTGACGCGCTCGTGCACAGCAACTCTGCATCACTGGAGGAATGCAGAGTTTTACGCTCATGGGACCTCCCTGGGGCCATCATGTTCCGGAAAGTGGAAACGACAGACGGCGTCCTTAACAGGATGGGGAACCATCAAGGAGAGCAGAACATTGAACATGTGTGGCCGAGCACACTCTTCTCAGCCCACATACATTATTTGGAGCTCCTCATAGTTTGGATGGCTCTGAAACATTTTCTGCCTCGCCTGCAAGGTCATCACGTGCTGGTGAGTTGTAACCACGCCACAGCCATATGAACCGCCAGGTGGGATGCGCTCCTCCAAGCTCCATGCACTAGCTCACAGGCTGTTAATATGGAGCAGGCAGCATTTTCTGTTATTGCGGGCGACCCATGTCCCGGGCATTCTAAACAGGGGTGCAGTCCTTTTGTCATGGGGGAAACCCCTCTACGGAGAATAGCGCCTCCTCCCTCAGATAGCGGAACTGCTATGAAAGAGGTTTGGTCAGGCAGCCGTTGATTTCTTTGCCTCATGCCCACTGCACTATGTTCTTCTCACCACGGGACGAGGACGCCCCCACTTGGCGTGGACACACTGGCCCACCCATGGCCCTTTGTGCTGCTCTATTCCTTTGTTCTGCCTAATAACTACTACCCTGGTCAGGGTGAAAGAACAGAGTTTGACTCTGATTTTGATAGCACCGAGGTGGCCCAAGGCTCTGTGGCTGGCAGAGATAATCCCTCTTCTGTATACCTAGCCATGGCCCCTCCCATTTATCACGGACCTCCTGTCCCAAGCGAACGGGGAAATCCACCACCCTCACCTGGACTGGGTGGCTCTCTCTGGCCTGGCCCATGAGAGGGCAAACTTAAACACATAGGGGCTCCAACCCCCCCCCCACGTGTTATTACTATTCAGAAGGCTGGAGCCTCTTCTGCATGCTCCCTGCAAGTGGCATGTATTTGAGGAGTGGTGTGAGGGGTACCAGCTGATATAATATCAGTGCTCAGTCACTGATGTTTTTGGTTATTAGCGGCTATCGCTGCATGCCATGTTGTGTTCGACGGGCACTACGGTGGGGCAACATGCCCTCGTCTTTTTCAAAGATTTATGAAGGGCGCTCGCCGTTCCCTTCCAGTCACTAGAAGGGTAGTTCCAGAATAGGAACTCTCCATAGTGCTGGATGCCCTGTCTCAACAGCCTTTTGAGCCCCAGGGCGATATCTCCTGTAAGCTTCTGTCTTTCAAGACAGCTCTGCTCCTGGCCTTGGCTTCCGCCAAACATGTCAGTGATTTGCACAGGTTCTCTGTTCATCCCTCGTGCACTAATTCTCTCGCAGTGGAGATAGGTTTTTCTCAGGCCTAACCCGGCCTTTATGCCAGAATGCTTCCCAGCTTTCACGTGTAAAGTGTTTGAGCTTCTGCTTTTCACCCTCTGCGGAGGATCAGAGGCTAAATGCTTCAGGTCCTGTTGCGTGGGGACCAGCCGACAGGACCAGCCCTTTCAGGAGGAGTGATCAGCTCTTCATCTAATGGGCCCCCTGAACATGGGGAAAATCAATTTCTAAGTAATGCCTCTCTCATTGGCTCGTGGAAGCCATCTCTCTGGCAAATGAATCAAATGGAGTGTGGTCCTCAGAGCGCAATTCACTAGGGACATAGTGGCCTTGCGGGCTCCGTTTAAAGTGGTTTCCTTGCAGGTCATTTGTGCTGCTGCAAGCTGGGCCTCTCCACACACATTTGTCAAATACTACCGGCTTGATGTTACCCACACCCCGGTAAGTTACTCTGTTTTAGGTGTGGGCTCTTTGTAGCCTTGTGCCCTTAGACCCTTTACACCTTTTTAAGCCTGGGTTGTCCAGCCCGGTTTATTCATCTCAGTAAGCAGGTCATCTGTACCCTCCCCTGACACATTATTATATTTTTATATGTATGTATATGTTAATATATTCAATATCAATATTTATCTTCTTTTTTTATTTTTTATTTATTTTTATTTAAAAAAACAACAAAAACAAAAAAACACTAGCTTTCTATTTCTTCTATTCTATCTACTTGTTTTTCTTTGTGTGTGTGTGCATATGTGTGTGTGTATTATATATG
>NW_015505373.1:292070-316074 GCF_001515645.1 Sinocyclocheilus grahami
ATATATACCTTGCGTTAGGCTAACCGAGACTTGTCATTTGCACTTATATATTGTTGCTCTTTTGTTAGTTTTGACTGCTTTTATTGTCCTCTTTTGTAAGTCGCTTTGGATAAAAGCGTCTGCTAAATGACTAAAATGTAAATGTAATGTATATTTCTATAATATATGCCTTGGCATTATGTTGTTGTCAGGTCTAGTATGCATGTTACCACATGTCATTCCTTACATGGCCGGTATTGCATTCTCACTATGTGTGGGGTGTTGGAAACTTTTTCCTTGTCGAAGCAGAGACCAGGAGACTCTTGGGTGTCTTCAGCAGAGTTCTTTATTGAGAATGCGCTGCGTGGGGCTGCAGTCATCAAAAGTCTAACTATGGCAGTGATACATTGTAGTTTCTATACATTTAGGGGGCAGTGCTTAGAAATGGAGACAAAGCACCTGGGTGATGACCTTAAACAAAGCATGCAAGTGAAGTACAGGAATCAGCCCGACACCGGCATTTTCCCAGTCTTGATCTCATCAGCACAACAGTGTCATTCAAATGCATAGGTGCTAATCCAATCAGTCTGACAGTCCTAATCCAATCAGTATAACTACTCAAAGACTGGGGCAGAGGCACCAAGAGCCATTACAAACAAAAGGTGATAGTCTCAGTAATCTGGTTCATTTGACTAACAATAAGAGAACAGGAACAGACAGGAACCTCTTGCTACACTTTGCTTAAGATAATCATTTGTCTGATGTAATTTACCTTAAATGCTAAATACAATGTACTTCACCTTAGTTTTTCATGTGATGCTATGCCAGAACATAGGATCAGCATATTTTAAACAGATTCTTCAATTTGTAATCCCACAGTTCCCCCTTTGAGAGTTCTAATAACTCTCACAAAATACAAATTTAGACACTTAAAAGTTAATTCTTGTAACCTGTGATCATTACAGGCACATAGCACTTGCTCTGTGTTGATTGTCTGTAGTGACGAACGGCATGTTGACACAGAAACAAACATGCAGCTAGGGTCCGTGAAGTTCTTACGGGTAATAGTCTTTTCTGGTTGGAACTGTCATTTCCTCGTGATGGCCGTGGGTCATTTGTTGAATGAAACACGATACTGTGGACGCATAGATAGTACACCAGTAGGAAAAAACAACAGCAGAATTGCTATTTCCTTGATCCACAGCCAGGGTTTACCTAACAGGTTTCTGAACCATGAAGACTTATCTTCAGTCATCTGGTGTAATTTTGCTGAAAGATCAAGAATGTCAATCTTGATCATGTTGATGGATGACTGAAGTTCCCATATGTGATTGTCTGCGTTGTGTATTTAATTATTTTTTTTCTTCAGTGACAGTTGGCTGGGCAGTGGGTCTAGTTGTCTTTAAGAGGTTGTGGCTTCATACGCAGGTGAGGAGGTCAGTGCGTATGGGTCTCGGGACAGCCATCAAGTGGTATCTGCACAGAGTAAGAAAGAAAACAAAAGACGACAGAGCAGTATTTGTTGTAAAAGACTGCAAACACTAGGGTTGTATCCTTTGTTCGATCTGAGTCTGCTATTGTTGTTCCTTCTTTCCCTATTTCTTAATTCCTGCGACACCTAAAGAACAGTGAGGTAAGGATGGACTAGTGGATGGGGAAGGCCTATGAGGGAGTCTTCACCGCAGGGTTGGCCACCGAAGCCTGTTGCATTCGGTTCTTCCCTGGGCTCCTCACTGGTCCTTGTGTCCTATCCTATCCCTGTAGGTGGGGGAACAACTTTACAGTGTGACACATGAGTCCAGGTTTTCCTTCCCTGACACAACACTGCAGCTGCTGTAATCAACATCACTTGATGTGGTCCGTGCCACTTAGGCTCTAACGGCTTGTTTATGAATGACTTTATCATGCAACAAACAACTCCAATTCTGCATTCTCTATGGGAGTTTCCAAGTTTGGGGAACATCTATGGTGACAATTATACTCTACAAAACAGGTTGTTATTACAAAATTTTAGAGAAGAAATTCTGGATTTCTTTAAAATATACCGAAGTGCCCAGTTGATTTTAGGTGGTGAATGGAACACTATTAATGATCCTTTTTTTGGATTGTTTTCCTCCCTGTATCAGTAGACAGTCCCAATATACTGATATATTTAATTTATGTTCCCAATTAAATTGTCGGGATGAATGGAGGCACAGGAATCTTGATAAGATATACTTTACTTGGAGTAATAAGGATAGATCTATACAATCTAGAATTTACTTTTGCTTAACATCTGAGGAACTTGGGACTCAAATTCAGGAGACTGATATAGTGCCTTCAGTCTTCAGTGACCATAGAATGATCCATTTAGTTATCAGCCTTGGTGATACAAGAATATACTGTATACTGGATTACTGGAAATTAAATAATTAACTTTTTGAAGATGTTCAGTTTAAGGATAATGTTAAAAGTGTGATAAAGAAATGTTACAATAATGCTAAAAAAATATCAGGCTTATATGAAACAAATTGGGAAATTATTAAATATGAAATTAGAAAATTTGCAGTCTCAAGAAGTAAAGAAATTGCCAAAACCAAAAGAAACAAAGAAAACAGTTTAATTCAAAACATAATTGATATACATGACAAACAAATAGAAAGTGAACAAGATAAAAATATTTTAATAAAACTACAATTGGAATTAGAACAAATCTATGAATATAAAGCTATGGGCGCGTTTATAGGTCAAGGAGAAAGTGGTTAGAAAAAGGTGAATCGAATTCTAAATATTTTTTCAATCTTGAAAGAAAAAATCGAAACTCAAGATTAATGATTCTCTTACAGTGGACACAAAATTAATATCTAATTTTGTTGTTACATTTTATGAAAAGTTATATGCCCAAAATAATAATATAGGTAATGTTGCTTTTTTTACTTAAAAAAAATGCAAAAACTATAGATCATCATTCTAAATACATATGTGATCAAGACATAACTCTTGAAGAAATTAAAAAAAGCATTGAAAAGCTTAAAAATAATAAAGCACCAGGTAACGATAGGCTGACCTGTGAATTTTATAAAGAGTTCAAAGAAGATATCTCAGAGTTTCTTTTATATGTCTTCAAAGAAATTTTGCAAAATGAAGTAATGTTGCCAACTATGTTACAGGGATTGATTACATTGATTCCTAAGTCAGGTAAAGGCGTATTAAATATAGAAAATTGGAGACCTATAACTCTAATCAATAATAATACTAAATTACTTTCACATATATTTGCAAGTCGATTAAAGTTAGTTTTAAATGAAATTATAGATGATTGTCAATCTGGCTTCTTACGTGGTAGATATATTGGCAATAATATTTGATTAATATTAGATTTGATTGACTACAAATTTATTTTAAACGATGATAGTTAATTTTTTAAAATAGATTATTATAAAGCATTCCATACTGTAAACCACAAATTTTTATTTGAAGTTCTTGATTCCTTTGGTTTTGGCAACAATTTTATCCGTGGAGTTCAAACATTATATAATGATTGTAATAGCTCTGTTAAACTACCCTTCGGGACCACTCCTAGATTTAATATAGGTAGAGGTGTTAAACAAGGAGATCCATTATCTCCTCTGTTATTTTTATTGGTCATGCAAGTATTGTATCTTCATATTAAAATCAATCCATTTCAAGGTATCCAGTTGGCCAATAATGTAATTAAATGTTCCCAGTTAGGAGATGATACGGCAATTTTCTAAAAGACATAAAATAATTAAAAGTGGCTCTTGAGTGTCTTCATGAAATCTATTTAGTATCAGGGTTAGTTACAAATATTAAAACATGTGAATTGTTTGCTTTAAAAGAAAGACCCAGTAATAGTGTAATAAAACACTATATCACTTATTTAGGAATTACGATATGCAAAGATCAAAAAGAAAGAATAAATCTTAATTATACCCCAATAATGAATAAAATTCAAAAGAAATTTAATATTTGGCTGATGAGAGACCTTTCTTTTAACAGGAGAGTTTTATTATCAAAATCTGAAGGTTTATCCAGACTAGTTTACTCCACAATGGCTATAGATATTCCAAAAAGTATCATTAATGAGATAAATAAATGTATATATAATTTTATTTGGAAAAATAAACATCATTATTTGAATAAAAAAAATACTTTGTTGCCACTTAACCAAGGTGGGCTAAATGTACTGAAATATCTAACACTATTTTTAAAATTAAGTGGATACAAAATTATATCCGTTCAAAAGATAAGCTATGGTATTACATCCCTAATATTATTTTTTGAAAAAGTAGGTGGTACTGAATTTCTTCTTAATTGTAATTTAAATATTAGCAAGCTTCCCATAAAACTTTCCAATTTTCACAAACAGGCATTGTTATCATGGATGATTATATACAAACACAAATTTTCCCCTCACAAATGCTTAATTTGGAATAATAAATATATTATACATCAAAATAAATTTTTAGTTAATTGATTTAAAAAAAATATTTAGTTGGTTTCTCAACTTTTGAATAGGAGCAATGGTCATGTGCTTACATTTTCAGAGTTTTTAGAAAATTTTTCATTTTATATACCTGTTAAGGAGTATATGGTGGTAATTAATGCCATTCCTTCAGAACTTAGGAAATGATTAGAAAATGATATAGTCGAAAAAACAAATTTAGATTTCAGTGTTAAACTGGAAGGTATAAATATAAAAGAACAAAAATGTAATAATAATTATCTTAGAACGATTTGCCAAATTTCCAGTGTTCCTTTAGCCATTGGTTTTTGGAGATCACAATTTCAAGATGTCAACTGGAAAGAAACCTTTAAGATCTCCAGACGTTTTTGTATCACAAATAAAATTAGAGAAGTATCATACAAGATTGTTCATCGCATTTATCCTGTAAAACAGGTAATTGCAAAGTTTTGTAAAGACATTGACTTAAAGTACTTTTGTAAAGAGGAAAATTAGAGTATTGTTCATTTATTTATTTTATGATTGTATTTATACAAAATTATTTTGGTGTGATTTTTTTTGTTTGTTAAACAAAGTACTAATTTTGCAACTCAAAGAAAAGGATGTTTTATTTTTTTATGAGTATACTGTTGACTTCAAAATTTGGTATATTGTGAATTTACTCATTATATATGGAAAATTCTTTATTCACAAATGTAAATGGGCCGTGAAAAAAACTAATTTTACTCATTTCAAAATAGAAATAGGTCACTTCATAAAAGAAACAAGAAATAATAAAGCAAAAAAAAACATATTAAAATGTATATAATTTGTAGTTGTTTACAGACGTGTGATTTTTTTTTATTGCTTTTCTTATTTTTTTCTTATTTTTTTATGTTTTATTTTTTTATGAGTATACTGTTGACTTCAAAATTTGGTATATTGTGAATTTACTCATTATATATGGAAAATTCTTTATTCACAAATGTAAATGGGCCGTGAAAAAAACTAATTTTACTCATTTCAAAATAGAAATAGGTCACTTCATAAAAGAAACAAGAAATAATAAAGCAAAAAAAACCATATTAAAATGTATATAATTTGTAGTTGTTTACAGACGTGTGATTTTTTTTTATTGCTTTTCTTATTTTTTTCTTATTTTTTTTAAGTATTTGTTTTGATTCAGTTTAAATGTTATTGCCCTTATATGTTCTTTGTTCTAAACTGCAATAAAAAAAATAAAAATAAGGGATTTCCTGGAACGTCATCAGTGAGTCTCACTTGTGGAGTTTCTGCGTGAGGACGTCCTCTGGCTACGAGTATGAATGAAAAAAAATTACATTAATTGAGTAGTCATTACTGCTCACAAAACCCTAATTTGGGTAAAATATAAAAAATAATTAAGAACTTTGAGGTAAACATTTGCAAATCCTTATGTTTTTCTCCAAGGTAGAGAAGTGTACTTTTTTTTTTCTTGCAGCTATATTTATTATAATATGTATTCTTAAATACTCAGTTTAGCATATTATAGTGAAATAGTGTAATTACAAAAGTAATATTCCTTATTTTGTTTAATGTTTTTATTTAGAAATAATAACCATAATCATTATTAGTTATGTTGATATATTGATATAAAAACAAAATTTTTAGCCAAATTGTGCAGCCCTACAAGTACAGCAAACCTGTTTTTTTTATTTTTATTTTTTTATTATTATTATTAATAACTAATAAAAAAATTTTTGTCTGAAAACAATAAGGTTTGGATTGTCTGCCCTGTACAAGACGTTAATGTAAAACCATTCAGTGTCTGTAGCACCAGTGTGCCCTATGCAGAATATTAATGTAAAAACATTCAATGTCTGCAGCACCAGTGCAATATGCAAAAAAAAAAAAAAAAAAAATTGAAGTACAGCCCTGGAATGATATTTATTGTTTTTACTGAAGGAAAAATAGGAAAATAAGATAATAAAATTGGTGTCTTATGTCCATCCTGCCACCAGAGGTCACTTGATTACCAACAAACACATTAGGCTACTATGTTTACGAAATTAGTGTTTACAAAACTGACCAAAAAAAAAAAACGTTTTATATTTGCTTGTGTACAAATAATTGTTTCTTTTCTATGTGGTTCATCTCATTGTTTCTGTTTCCTGTTTAATCTCTCTCCTATATGCTGCTGGCTCATTAATATTCAACATACGATTACCATACTGGGCAGAAATGCACATTTAAAAAGTACAAGTGTCTATTAATTTCAGGATATCAGCACCCCTAGTTCCCGCGGCCATGCGTGAAGGAAGAAGGGATGCAGCCGCGGCTACTGCATGCACACATAAATATAGCATAATATTTTGTCACACTGTACAACAATAATTACTGTTTTTGCATTATTGCAAGGACCGTAAAAAAAAGAAAAAAAGAAGGTAAATTGGCAACAGTGTCTACAGGTTCCTCAGGTACATCCTGCTGCCAGCTGCCTATTTTGTGTTGGTTCTGTGTTTGGTATTTCAAACGCGCTCTGAGAGATTTTTAATCTCTTTTGCTCATTGTGCCAATAATAATGACGCTTTAAGTAATGAATATTCATTACTCAAAGCAAGACCCGCCTTTCTGTATAATCCAATGGGCGCAGGTTTGATGTCGTCTCCAGGAAGTCTTCCGCTCGTGTACAGATGACAGCTGAACGGATTATTTAACCGGTTAGCCCTGTCTCCGTCCCGAAACATATAGCAATGGAAGTATTAATGTCCTACCTTCACAGCCAAAGGGGATAACATCTGCTGTATTGCTAGACATATAGTGGGCTAAATAGCTGCTTTATTTGTTTGTTTGAAAGGATCGGGATCAAGCCTAAGTGAGGTACTGCTATTCAGCTGCCACATTAGCGGCTAATGCACTTATCCTATTCTTAAATGCATTTATTTAATAACATACTTAGTAAAACTAAGCGTTTATCGCGATAGCGTATTATGACGCGTATAGGATTGTGGCCATATCAGATGCATGCTTTATTTTTATACTCGGATCGCGACAAAAATGTGGTTAAGACAGATCACAAGCTTAAAAACAAGAAAGGCTTAAAGGCTTTTCGTAATAATAAATGCTCACTCTACAGATCTTCTCTCATTGTTTGTTTTTTTGTCTAGTAACTAGAATGGCATAAATTGTGCATTTATATGGTTCAAGGGCGTCACTCAGTTTTAAGAAGGAGTGACATTTAATTTCATCAACTTTTTTTTTTACAAATGTTGAAATTTTCATTTATGTCATTTAGCCAAGATGGCTCATTTTCACATTAATATAAAAGTAAAAAGTACTGCTTCCGCTCTGGAATGGAATTCCTTCTCTGATGACATCCGTTTGACGCTTGGGCAGAAAATCCTTAACCACACCCCTCCAATCGCTAGTTTGCTGCAAGTGAAAGATGAGAGGAGGAGCGCAAAAATAAAATTCCGCCCTCTATTCAATATTCTATTTCAGTTGGAAATATGCCACCATACTGAACTAAAGTTGACAGAAACTTCCGGTTCACACAGACTTTAAGAATCTTTAAAAACACAACACTAAATCAGTAAATAGACTTGATTAATTTGAAATTGAAGGGAATCTCCAGCTCATAAATAAATAAAAACTTTATTTGACTTTTTATCTAAAATCTTAAAAGCTTGCTAATAGACAGTTTTAACAGGCTAAGGGTATGATGAAGAACATAGATAGTTTAAACAGTTGTAGCATATACCAAGCATTGTTCCTCTCTGTTATGTGTGATTTTCCCAACTCTTTTCCTGAACACAGCATGTTGCATGTTAGGCCTGAGAAAAAAAGGCTGTATCTTTCTGTGTATCCTGTCTGTGAAGTCACACTCATATTTTGCTGTTGTTCCATCTTTTGCATCCAGATGGAGGATTCTGTAGAGTCTAAGTGGACACTGAAGTCGGATGCAAAATTAGAGCCTTTTCTCTATTGTTGCTCAGCCTGTGATTGCAGTGAGGAGCCTTTCCGTGGAAAAGTGTTCCGGAACAGAACTAAAGCCAGGAGTATGTCTATGCCATCAGCACCTAGCTCTGCCAAGTTCAGGTAAAACAAGACTCTCTGTTAAGATAGTCTAAACAAGTGCCTTTAATCTTGTCTGTTAATGTGTGTTTCAGCTTACAAAGTGTTAGTCCTTTCCATTCTGGCCATAACACTCAACACATTTTCTGAGCAGCTCATGATTGATCCCTCCTCAGGACAGCCACTAACTATCACATGAGCAGATGATGACAGTTCTCTCACAATAAGCGTTATAGAGACAGAGCGCATTTAGGCCACGCCCACACCGGGGGGAAAACAACCCAACGCTCTCCATTGACTTTGTATTGCGAGAATCTGCCTCGTCATTTCTGACTTATAACAAAAACAGAGCAATGCCTAAAAGCTGCTGTGTGACAAGGTGTACAGTAAACAAGCTAAAAAACCCAGAACTAAGTTTTTATAAGCTGTCGACCCCAAAAAACGAGCGTTTAAGGACACAAATAGTTGTACATGTCGAGGTATTTCACATTGGGCCATTCAGTTGGATCATTTCTCAAACAAAAGGAAGATAAGGAAAAGGGGCACTGACGTAGACCAATAAAATGTATAAATATATCTCCTCTCAGGCTCACATAGGGTGGTGAAATAATCCTTTGACATGGTTAAAAATAATGAATGTTTCCTGTTGCCGATTACGTTTCCCTCCAGTGGGCTTAGTTGTCAGAGTAATATGACACGTTGCGCTCTACTTTTGTGTCCTAAACGCTCTTTTTTTGGGTCGACAGCTAATACTATATTTGGATTGAGGAATATTTGAGTAATATAGGGTAAAATTGTTGTTTTCAGAGCAAGAAAAGTTACAGAAAAAAAAAATCTTGTAATTTGAAGCTTTACTTGTAAGTAATGTTGTCACGGTACCAATACCAGTGAAAATCCACGGTTCTCTGTACCAATTTCGGTACCAAAGCAAAACACAAAAACATGCTAATTAAAAAAACACATTCTTTTTTATTAATAAAGTCAAACAAAAATAAAATGTACAAAAATCAATGGCATTCTTTATACTTATTTAAAACTGTGTTTCAAGTTTTCCCGCAAATAATAAAAGTATGAAAAAAAGTAAACAAGTTTCACCCAAAAGTTTTTGTCATATTTCTGCTGCCTCTGAAAAACAACTGCAAACTGTTGTCTGTTTTAGGGTTTGCTGGTGTGTTTCATGATCTTCCTGCAGCTGTAAAAGGAAAATATAATATACTTAAGTAAAGCAATGGGCTGAGTCTGTCCAAATGCAACATTAGATCATTGACAACAGCTAAAATATAACTTTTCAGTAAATAACAAACCTCAGCTTTTATAATAAATGTATATAAGATTACATATATTTTAAGTCAAGTGTATATCAAATAGATGAAAACTGTAGTATTAAAAACACTGAACAAGAAGATTCCATTTGTTAGATAACATGACCTATCAATAAACAAAAGTTATAGCAATTATTCTTCTTAGGGTTAATTTCAAAATTTACTAATACATAAAATCAAAAGTTAAATCTGTTAAAATGCACAATGAACAAACATGAATGATCAAGTGTTTGTATTAAATAACATTCAAAAACATAAATTAATGTTGTAAAAATATATTGTTCACACACTGTAATTTGATGTTAGATCAACTTCATTAACATGAAGTCATGTCATGTTATCGTGGTATCTTATTGTAAAGTCTATACAGGAGATAAAATGTGACGTTACTTTCATTTAATCCAAACTGTGTACATATTTAATTTTAAAGGGCTTTTAAAATCTGCTAGAGTTATCCAGCCAAGAATAACAACTAACTAAGTTAGCTAAAAAAAAAAAAAAGCCCAGAACTGCTTTTTTGACAGACTGATATGACATAAACAATGTTAACCATTTGTACATTCTCTAACACGCATATTTTAGATTCACAATTCATTTAAAAGCCTCTGGTGTGTAAAAACAGTAAATACCATCATATCACCCTAATAAAAGTTATAGGAGCATTAAATAGTTAATAAAGAAACTTCATTCTAATGCTCATTATATTAGCGTTAGCCACGCTTATGCTAACGATTAACTATGCGAACGGCGATGTTTATTTCAATCCGACATTCAAATTAAAATATGGAATAATATTCATATCAGAAGATCTAAATATTAAAAATTAAAATGAAACTTACCTGCTTGAATTCTTTCATTTGATCCAGGTGTTGGTCTTTAAAGTGTTTTGTTAATTTGATGTGTTTCCTCCTTTTGAGGTCACCATGTCTCAGTGCTTTTATGAAGAGGAAAGCTTTCAAGATAGCGCATCAAGAACCGGGTTGACTGGGTACTCGGTACCACCGGTGCTTAAAAAAAACCTGGTACCGTAACGTTTTAATTTTTTTAGTACAAGTGACAACACTACTTGTAAGTATGAGGATACTTTTCTAATAGCTTGAACTGATTTTGAAATGTAATTCTGGCTGCCCTTAAAATGGGTCATACCATTCAAATTACCTGAACAGTTGAAGTTAAACCCTGTTTATTCAAGGACTCGCATTTACTGCATGAACAGAGCAATAACATAATGTAAGTGTCTGAAATGCATGTGCACAGTACAGCTGAATGATAAAATTTACCCTCTTTAACTTGATGCTATTAAACTGAATGATAAACTGCGGATTATCTATCACTTAGATGCATGAAATCAAGTCACGGTGTTCAGGGCGGGTGTGGGGTGTTTTTTCAAACCTGCAGTAGAACTCGTTCAGATCGTCTGCCAGGTGTTGATTCTCCACAGTGCTGGAGGATGGTGTCTTGTAGTTGGTGATTTCTTTTAGACTTTTTCACACTGATGCCGAGTCACTGGAAGATAATTTAATCTTTATTTTTTCAGAATAATTCCTCTTTGCCACTCTGATCTCCTTTTCCAGTGTGTATTTAGCCTGTTTATACAAGACATTATCCCCCTTCCTGTAAGCATCTTCTTTGGCCTGACGGAGCTGTCTGAGTTTTGCAGTGAACCATGGTTTGTCGTTGTTGTAGGTTAAATGAGTCCTGGTAGGAATGCACATATCTTCACAGAAACTGATATAAGATGTTACAGTCTCTGTGAACTCGTCCAGATCGGTGGCAGCAGCTTCAAAAACGCTCCAATCAGTGAAGTCAAAACAAGCTTGTAAATCCTGCTTTGCTTCATTATCCATCTTTTTACAGTCCTTAATACAGGTTTAGCTGATTTCAGTTTCTGCCTGTAGGTCGGTATAAGATGAACTAAACAGTGATCAGAGAGCCTACAATGCCGGCTGTTCTGACTCACAGACTGCAAGTAGGTTTTTTATATTTAAAGAATTTGCCACTGATGATTCAAACGCGAGTTTTTGGGCAGTGTAGATTAGCACTTGTTGTTTGTAATTTCTCAGATCACAAATGCAGGCATGGTTTATTAGGCACGATGCAACGCAACGCAACGCGTAAAAAGACAGTGTGAGTCATTATAATCCGTAATTATGTCCCCACTGGATGCAACAAATGCCTCATTTATAATGGGTTTTAATGTTTTTGTCTCGTCACTCTGGCCGGACAGGGCATCACAATATGGTAAGGGGCGTAATATTTCCGTCACACGCTTGAGGTATTCGGCCAATCACAATGCACTGGACAGCTGGCCAATCAGAGCACACCTCGCTTTTCAGAACAATGAGCTGTGTAAAAATCTACGTGTTTCAGAAAGGCGGGGCATAGAGGAGAAACAATAATGTTCAGTATGTAGAAAATAATGTTTTTTTTAACCTTAAACCGCATAAACACATTTCATTGCACCAAATACACAAAATAATGTTCTTTTTAGCAGCATCATATGACCCCTTTAAACATTCAGCATGTGAATCACAACAATGGTAACAATTCAGTTTCATTTATTTTCATTAATTGTAACAATAACCATTTTATTTGTTCTTTTTGTTGTGCTACTACTGACACAAGACAGCAAATAAAATTGGCAAATAAAATCAACAACTGTAAAACAAAGCAACTGCATAATTTATTTATGCCGCAATGCACTCTGGGAGTCAGTGAGTAGCTATACTAAGTCATGAGTAAACCTAAATGAAAGGATCAATACAGTTCTTTTTTAGTTACTAGAACTCTTGTGTAAGTAAACTATACTAACTAAGCATTTGTCAGTACAACATAGTATTCCTATTTCACTTTACTTAGGTTTGCATGCTTGCATTAGATTTTACAGTGTAGCTGCTGCATTTTGGACCAGTTGGAGTTTGTTTATTAAGTGTGCAAAACAACCACCCAGCATTGCAACAATCTGGCCTTGAGGTCATGCATTAACATTTCTGCATTTGACACTGAAAGCCTAGGTCGTAATTTAGATATATTTTAAGGTGGACAAATGTGATTTTACAAATGCAAGAAATGTGGTTTTCAAAGGAAAGATTGCTATCAAATAGCACACCCAGATTCCTAAATGATGACAAAGAATTGACAGAGTGGCCATCAAGTGTTAGACAGTGTTCTGGGTCAGTGGTTCTCAATTTCTGTCCTCACGTACCACTGCTCTGCATATGTTGCATTTCCCTCTTATTTAACACCTGTCGTTAGAAGAGAGCTCCATGCATGAACTGTGCTCCGATTGACATGGTCCCTACCAGTGTTGGGTAAGTTACTTTCAAAAACTAATTAATTACTAATTACATCATCAATATTGTATTTAAATTACTTTTCTAATTACTGAAAAGTAATTTAGATACTCAGTAAGTAACTTTATTATTCAAATCATTAATTACATTTTAAAATCCCTATAAACCTTAAAACATAGACAATAGAAATTAAACTCTTTATTCTCTCAATTAGAGTCAAACTATTTTAATGGTTTAGCCTTTTAGTTTTAAAACAACTGTAATACTTAAACATTTTAATAAAAAATTTAACCTTCTTTGGTTAACAAATATAATTACTCTTCAAAATATCTGAATAACAAAAATAGCTTACAAAAAGTTAAATATTACATGTATCAAGCTGTAACCATTAAACTTTTCAAAGCAATGAGTACCATATTTCATGCACACTGGCATACTGTACATGTATTGGCAGTCACTAATACTAATTTTACCTACTCCTAACAAAAAAAACATTTTGTACTGTTATTCATGCATATATGCTTTGTATTACCTCTGCAATTTGCATATAAACAAAATAAGTGTTCCTGCAACAGTTGCACCCCCCAAAGCCAAAGGACGGTCCTGTCTAAAGTATGATTATTACAATAAGTAGATCCTGACACGTGTTGCCTTGAGGGATAGACTCATTTAAAGTAATGTAATTATCTGGTTTTAGCCAGGTTACTGTCAAACATAGCAAATTTATGTTATGATCTGTGATCATTTACATTTCACTTACACTTTCCAGTGTTTCCCCTAGGTTTACAGCTTTTTGGAGGGGGGCAGATGGATGCAGACACAAACACTTAAAGGGGTAACACTTTATAATAACTTTCATTAATAAATCATTAACAAACATTATATAATGTTTAACTAATCATTGCTTAATATGTATTCACATATCTAGAAATATGAGATAATGTGCTTGTTAATGTTAACTAATTAACTTATTAAACATTACCAAATGATTAACAGATCATTATTTAATGTAAATTGAAATGCTTACAAATGTCATTAAACTTTCAATTCATATGATCATGCTTTTTTTTTTTAAATCTTCAAATGATTTTGACAGATGGTTTACAATGATTAAAAGCTTCATTAATAAATCGTTTACAAACATTATATAATGCTTAACGGATCATTAGTTAATGTTTACAAATGTCATTAAACTTTCAGTGCGTTTTAAAAATCTACAAATGGTTTTAACAGAAATTATACAATATTTACAAGCTTATTTGTTAATGTACTTTTGAATGCTTACAAATGTCATTAAACTTCAGTTCACATATTAGCTAATGCTCATTTTTACATTTACAAATGTTGTGAAATATAGCTTAAATAGTAATTTTAAGCACTTCACAAAATATTCATGTTAATATTTTAATTAACTCATATTCACAGTCTGTAAAGGTCATATATTTGGACTTCTATTTGCACATCTTAAATCATTTATCAATTATTTGATAATGTTTTTGCAGTACTCAATCTAAAGTGGAAACTATTAATCAATTGTAAATGTAAACATTAAATAAACATTATAAACATTTACTAATCATTAGTACCTTTATGAGCTGTCATTTTGATGGCAAAAAGTGTCCCAAATGACCGGAATTCACCCTATTTTCACATCTTTACAAATCATATATTAATCATTTGTTCATGTTTTTGCAGTACCCAGTCTAAAGTGGAGACTATTCATAATTTGTAAATGTTTATAAACATTTACACATTTTTTAGTATTTTTATTGGCTCTGAACGTTTGTGTAAAGGGTGGTTAGTTAAGTTTAGCTAAATGCTTGGTAAAGACATATCACACATTGTAATTTGGGTGCAAAACATGTATTTATCACCTCAACACTTATATTAGTATAATATTGTGTATCATTAATCCCCCTTCCTGTAAGCATCTTCTTTGGCCTGACGGAGCTGTCTGAGTTTTGCAGTGAACCATGGTTTGTCGTTGTTGTAGGTTAAATGAGTCCTGGTAGGAATGCACATATCTTCACAGAAACTGATATAAGATGTTACAGTCTCTGTGAACTCGTCCAGATCGGTGGCAGCAGCTTCAAAAACGCTCCAATCAGTGAAGTCAAAACAAGCTTGTAAATCCTGCTTTGCTTCATTATCCATCTTTTTACAGTCCTTAATACAGGTTTAGCTGATTTCAGTTTCTGCCTGTAGGTCGGTATAAGATGAACTAAACAGTGATCAGAGAGCCTACAATGCCGGCTGTTCTGACTCACAGACTGCAAGTAGGTTTTTTATATTTAAAGAATTTGCCACTGATGATTCAAACGCGAGTTTTTGGGCAGTGTAGATTAGCACTTGTTGTTTGTAATTTCTCAGATCACAAATGCAGGCATGGTTTATTAGGCACGATGCAACGCAACGCAACGCGTAAAAAGACAGTGTGAGTCATTATAATCCGTAATTATGTCCCCACTGGATGCAACAAATGCCTCATTTATAATGGGTTTTAATGTTTTTGTCTCGTCACTCTGGCCGGACAGGGCATCACAATATGGTAAGGGGCGTAATATTTCCGTCACACGCTTGAGGTATTCGGCCAATCACAATGCACTGGACAGCTGGCCAATCAGAGCACACCTCGCTTTTCAGAACAATGAGCTGTGTAAAAATCTACGTGTTTCAGAAAGGCGGGGCATAGAGGAGAAACAATAATGTTCAGTATGTAGAAAATAATGTTTTTTTTAACCTTAAACCGCATAAACACATTTCATTGCACCAAATACACAAAATAATGTTCTTTTTAGCAGCATCATATGACCCCTTTAAACATTCAGCATGTGAATCACAACAATGGTAACAATTCAGTTTCATTTATTTTCATTAATTGTAACAATAACCATTTTATTTGTTCTTTTTGTTGTGCTACTACTGACACAAGACAGCAAATAAAATTGGCAAATAAAATCAACAACTGTAAAACAAAGCAACTGCATAATTTATTTATGCCGCAATGCACTCTGGGAGTCAGTGAGTAGCTATACTAAGTCATGAGTAAACCTAAATGAAAGGATCAATACAGTTCTTTTTTAGTTACTAGAACTCTTGTGTAAGTAAACTATACTAACTAAGCATTTGTCAGTACAACATAGTATTCCTATTTCACTTTACTTAGGTTTGCATGCTTGCATTAGATTTTACAGTGTAGCTGCTGCATTTTGGACCAGTTGGAGTTTGTTTATTAAGTGTGCAAAACAACCACCCAGCATTGCAACAATCTGGCCTTGAGGTCATGCATTAACATTTCTGCATTTGACACTGAAAGCCTAGGTCGTAATTTAGATATATTTTAAGGTGGACAAATGTGATTTTACAAATGCAAGAAATGTGGTTTTCAAAGGAAAGATTGCTATCAAATAGCACACCCAGATTCCTAAATGATGACAAAGAATTGACAGAGTGGCCATCAAGTGTTAGACAGTGTTCTGGGTCAGTGGTTCTCAATTTCTGTCCTCACGTACCACTGCTCTGCATATGTTGCATTTCCCTCTTATTTAACACCTGTCGTTAGAAGAGAGCTCCATGCATGAACTGTGCTCCGATTGACATGGTCCCTACCAGTGTTGGGTAAGTTACTTTCAAAAACTAATTAATTACTAATTACATCATCAATATTGTATTTAAATTACTTTTCTAATTACTGAAAAGTAATTTAGATACTCAGTAAGTAACTTTATTATTCAAATCATTAATTACATTTTAAAATCCCTATAAACCTTAAAACATAGACAATAGAAATTAAACTCTTTATTCTCTCAATTAGAGTCAAACTATTTTAATGGTTTAGCCTTTTAGTTTTAAAACAACTGTAATACTTAAACATTTTAATAAAAAATTTAACCTTCTTTGGTTAACAAATATAATTACTCTTCAAAATATCTGAATAACAAAAATAGCTTACAAAAAGTTAAATATTACATGTATCAAGCTGTAACCATTAAACTTTTCAAAGCAATGAGTACCATATTTCATGCACACTGGCATACTGTACATGTATTGGCAGTCACTAATACTAATTTTACCTACTCCTAACAAAAAAAACATTTTGTACTGTTATTCATGCATATATGCTTTGTATTACCTCTGCAATTTGCATATAAACAAAATAAGTGTTCCTGCAACAGTTGCACCCCCCAAAGCCAAAGGACGGTCCTGTCTAAAGTATGATTATTACAATAAGTAGATCCTGACACGTGTTGCCTTGAGGGATAGACTCATTTAAAGTAATGTAATTATCTGGTTTTAGCCAGGTTACTGTCAAACATAGCAAATTTATGTTATGATCTGTGATCATTTACATTTCACTTACACTTTCCAGTGTTTCCCCTAGGTTTACAGCTTTTTGGAGGGGGGCAGATGGATGCAGACACAAACACTTAAAGGGGTAACACTTTATAATAACTTTCATTAATAAATCATTAACAAACATTATATAATGTTTAACTAATCATTGCTTAATATGTATTCACATATCTAGAAATATGAGATAATGTGCTTGTTAATGTTAACTAATTAACTTATTAAACATTACCAAATGATTAACAGATCATTATTTAATGTAAATTGAAATGCTTACAAATGTCATTAAACTTTCAGTGCGTTTTAAAAATCTACAAATGGTTTTAACAGAAATTATACAATATTTACAAGCTTATTTGTTAATGTACTTTTGAATGCTTACAAATGTCATTAAACTTTCAGTGCGTTTTAAAAATCTACAAATGGTTTTAACAGAAATTATACAATATTTACAAGCTTATTTGTTAATGTACTTTTGAATGCTTACAAATGTCATTAAACTTCAGTTCACATATTAGCTAATGCTCATTTTTACATTTACAAATGTTGTGAAATATAGCTTAAATAGTAATTTTAAGCACTTCACAAAATATTCATGTTAATATTTTAATTAACTCATATTCACAGTCTGTAAAGGTCATATATTTGGACTTCTATTTGCACATCTTAAATCATTTATCAATTATTTGATAATGTTTTTGCAGTACTCAATCTAAAGTGGAAACTATTAATCAATTGTAAATGTAAACATTAAATAAACATTATAAACATTTACTAATCATTAGTACCTTTATGAGCTGTCATTTTGATGGCAAAAAGTGTCCCAAATGACCGGAATTCACCCTATTTTCACATCTTTACAAATCATATATTAATCATTTGTTCATGTTTTTGCAGTACCCAGTCTAAAGTGGAGACTATTCATAATTTGTAAATGTTTATAAACATTTACACATTTTTTAGTATTTTTATTGGCTCTGAACGTTTGTGTAAAGGGTGGTTAGTTAAGTTTAGCTAAATGCTTGGTAAAGACATATCACACATTGTAATTTGGGTGCAAAACATGTATTTATCACCTCAACACTTATATTAGTATAATATTGTGTATCATTAAACAGAATATTCCTTGAGTCCTACATCATCAAGGGGGGGGGGGTATTTTTTTCAAGAAAATACTTCATTTATCAAAACAATGCAATATAAACAGATTGAATCGTGTTCTCTTATAGTAGTCAAATTGACCCCTGTACACTGTTGACCCCTTACCCAACCTTAAACCTACCCATACCACCAAACCTGTCCCTAACCCTACCCATATCACACCTCAATAGCTGCAAAGGTGTTGTGCATTAACAAAAGCTTTTAATCATTGTATAACATTTGTAAAAATCATTTGTAGATTTTACATACCACCAAACCTGTCCCTAACCCTACCCATATCACACCTCAATAGCTGCAAAGGTGTTGTGCATTAACAAAAGCTTTTAATCATTGTATAACATTTGTAAAAATCATTTGTAGATTTTAAAGATGTGCATGATCATATGAATTAGAAGTTTAATGACATTTGTAAACATTTTAATTTACATGAAATGTTAATTATTAGGTAATGTTTAATACATTTATTAGTAAACATTAACAAGCACATTATTTCATGTTTCTAGATATGTGAATATATATGAACTAATGATCCGTTAAGCATTACATAATGTTTGTTAATGATTTAATGAAAGTTATTATAAAGTGTTACCCTTAAAGGAATCATGGTGTTCCAGGGCTTGATGCTTACATTTTTCCCAAAGAGCACATGTGCTCCTAAGTTAAAAAATTTAGGAGCGCATTAAAAAAATGTAGGGGTGCAATTTCAAATGATGTCTTTTAGCTTAATAAGGGGATATAATGAGACAATTACAAGCACAATTATTTAATTGATCAGAATATAGAAAGTACACAAGGTTTTTAAATAATTTTGCTTCAGACTCTATTTAATAAGCTAATTATGTAATTATTTATTGTCCTATTAAATTGTATGTACATTAAGTATGTGATGGTATAAAATTTTCACAATAGTCTATGAAACTTTTGTCATGGTATATGGTTTTTATCACAGTAGCCTATGTCATTTAGTAAGTAAAAAGAGGTAAATAACTAAAGAGATAAATCTTTACTAAAGAAAGACTTTATTTAAAGTAAACAAGTGTTTCAAGATTAGAGTGCAAAATATCAACTTTCAAATGAATGAAAGAACAATAGGTAACTGTTAATAAAGAATAACAATTGGTCCCTCTGTAAATTCTCTTTGCCACTGTGAAATCTTCTCAGTCTCCCAAAGTGTAAATAGACGGCTGGGAAGTAAGAAAACACACAGTCAAATGTATCCTCTATACTTCAAATTATTCATAGAAATACAGATATTATATAGGCATATGTCGAGGGGAGTTTCACCCTCTTAACCAATGAGGATATGAATAACATACACATAGGATCTTTGGCCAAGAACATGTGTTTATATAAAATGGCCACATGTACAGAAAAACATGGACATATTAGGAATAGACTTTTGCGAAGAATGCTGAACTGTCTTCATGGTTTCATCACGAACTCCTTTACCCTTGTAGTCCTAACATTCATGTCCTTATTGGGGCCTTTAAACCAAGAACTAATGTATACATTTAAACATGCATACCTCGCATATGAGTAAGAGATATTTAAAACATAATACAAGAAAGAGAAATGGATACAGAAGGGGGGATTCAGAGAGAATGCGTTGTATATAGAAGAGTGAGAGAGAGGGAGAAAAAGGAAAGGAGGGGGAATAAGAGAGAGGGGAAAAAAGGAGGGGTGAGGCATATCTGGAACATTCTCTTAACAAGACAGAGAGTGTTTTCTAACAGTAACACTTTACAATAAGGTCCCATTAGTTAACATAGTTAAAGCAGGTTAATATTAACTAACAATGTGCAATAGCTTATAGGTAATATTCTTTGTTAACGTTGATTAATAAAAAACAACTATTTATTGTTAGTTAACGTTAGCTACATTGAATAATATTAGCAGACGCAACTTTTGATTGTATAATGTATTATTAAATGTTGAAATTAACATGAACTAAGATTAATAAATGCAGTCATTGTTATTTCATATTAACTAATGTAGTTAACTAATGGTAATGGAACCTGTTAAGTATTACTGAACAATAATAACAAATCAGTCAATATAGATAGGTGTCACACTCTGAGCCAGAGACACAATAGGATGCAAAACAGGAGGGTTTATTGACAATTCGGAGAACAAGTTGAAGACAGGCGAGTATGAGAAGATAGAGAGTTCTTGGGTTCTTAGCTCTGGGTAATTAGTTGGTATCCTTAGCAGGTATCCGGGGAGGATTAGAACGGGATCGGAGGAGAACAGGATCACTGGAGCTTCTAGGGGTAAGTAAACAACAGGTCAAACACAGGTAGGAGTCAGGCTAAGTTCAAGCTGGTGAATGGTAGACCGGACAGTGAGAGGAGTGCAGGGATATAGTGCACTTAATGAGTCTCTGCAGGTACGGGTGCTCAGTACTCAGGTGATTGCGATCTGGTGTGTCTCGGGGCTGGTGACTGAGGTGACATAGGTGACTGTGAGGGCAGAGACTCCCTGACATTACCCCCTCCTCCAGGGGCGGCTCCTGACGCCCACATGCTGCGACGAGGCATGACACCCTCATGACACCCTCATGCTGCGCATCGACCTCGGGGTGCGGGACAATTAGGATGGGTGAAGTTAAACTCCTCCAGCAACGATGGGTCTAGTATATCATCCCGGGCCACCCAGGACCTCTCCTCCTAGGCTTGAAAATAAATAGCTTAATAAGTCTTTAAGTATTAATTATTTGGTGCTATGGTGAAGACTAAAGCAAATATAAATATCTAAATGACTGTTTGAAAAATGTACACAGTTTAGAGAGTGGCGCAGCTACTTTGTTTACAAGGTTACCGTGGTAACCGAATATGTGGCATGCCATAGATATGTATACGTGGCATGCTCTGGATGCCACCAGAATAGAATTAAAATGAATGCCGAATGTGCGTTTTCATTCAGTGCGTCCCCTTCACTCGTTCAGCCTCTCTTCTCATCTGTGCTCATTTAAATTAAATATTTGCCTTTTTAAGTAAGGAATAATTGATGACGGGCCATTGAATTCTTAGAAAATAATGAAAAACTTCTTAGAAAAACTCTTCTGTCGTGGCCGCATCACCACCTCGGGTGTGCATTATTTTCTAAGAATTCAACGGACCGAAGTCAATTATTCCACTTATATGGTTACCACCAGGGGTGTGAAGTAATGAATTACAAATACTCACATTACAGTAATTAAGTAGTTTTTATCAGTAATTGTACTTTTTTGAGTAGTTTAAAAATTGTGTACTTTTACTTTTCCTTGAGTACATTTTAAGTGATGTATCGGTACTTTTACTCAGCTATTTTCCTCCGTTTGTGGTCGTTACATGCTTATTTTTATTTTATTTTTATCCATCAACGTGATTGGATAGAAAGTAATAGGTCTCGTGACTTTCGTCAAATCAAATTGTGCATAGAAAACTTTAACCGTCAACTGTTTATCATGGCTGCTGGAAGCGCATTCTTCAAGCATCAATTCAGTCGCATCTTCCTCTAACTTTAATATGTTAAGGTAAATTTCGGATTTCTGCTTACTAAATTATTTGTATATATGCTTGCCTATCTACACGGCCTGACATTTGGTGTGAGGTTGCAGGTATTGCATACAGTGTTAACTCCCGCAAGTGCCACGTTCTGTAAATTCCCATTCACTTATGAGACGCGCGGTCTGCACTGCCTCGTCTTATCAATTGCGGTGTACAGCGTTTATTATGAGGGGGTAGAATCCACAGCTCAATCCTCATGAGTACTTTTATATAGGCTACTCTTTTACTCTTACTCAAGTAGTTTTTTGGACAAGTACTTTTACTCTACTCACACTACATTTTTTGGAAGGTAATGGTACTTTTACTTGAGTATATTTTTTCAGTACTCTTTCCACCACTGGTTACCACACCTCAAGACATCGATAAGATGATATAATATTTTGAGCCGTTTGTCCGGTTTTTGTACTTAAAACGCCATTGTGAGTAGGATTAATTTCTTCCGCATCTCATCCAATGCCTCCATTGCTAATTCCAAAACGTAATTTTAAACCTAGTAACAGAGGTTTGAAACCGTTGATAGCAGACTAATGCAGCTAATAACTAAGTTATGAGAGAGAGAGAGAGAGTGAGAGAGATTACCACAGTTGCCAAGTCCGCGTATTTTACGCAACTTTGGGCTTCTTTTTTTGTGAAGTCATGTTAAAATATCACGGGTTGCGTTTTTTTGGGCTTATTTAAAAAAATATGGTTGCTTGTTCGGAAAAGCTGACAAGCAACTTCGTTTCTTTACATTTATGGTCGCTGTTTTTTCAAAGTATTATTGACAATTGTCTACTCACAGCTAAAAGCCAATCAGTGCAGTAATACATGTGCTGTAGCTTATTCGTCAATGCACATCGCACCCCCTCCTCCCCCTCATTTGGAGTAAAATCTTGTTTAACATTAGTAGATGTAAATAGACAAACAAGGCCACCAACAGAGATGTACAGAGATGGAGGAAACATGGGAGAAGGTGAATGGTGCAGGGGAGGAAAGGGACCTAATTTAATTAGTAAAATATTTTTATAATGCATTAATCATTAAAGGGGTCATATGATGCTGCTAAAAAGAACATTATTTTGTGTATTTGGTGTAATGAAATGTGTTTATGCGGTTTAAAGTAAAAAAACAACATTATTTTCCACATACTGTACATTATTGTTTCTCCTCTATGCGCCGCCTTTTTGAAACGTGTCGATTTTTACAAAGCTCATCGGTCTGAAAAAGCGAGGTGTGCTCTGATTGGCCAGCTATCTAATGCATTGTGATTGGCCGAATACCTCAAGCGTGAGATGGAAATGTTACGCCCCTCACATTCTGTTGATGCCGTGTGTCGGCCGGAGCGACGAGACATAAATATTAAACCCCATTACAAACGAGGCATTTGTTGCATACATTGGGGACATAATTACTGATTATAATGACATATACTGTCTTTTTACGCGTTGCGTTGCATTGCATCGCGCCGCGTAAATGTCTGCATTTGTGATCAGAGAAATGACAAACAACTACTCTACTGCCCAAAACTCGCATTTGAATCATCAGTGGCAAATCCTTTAAATGAAAACGTACTTACGTGAGTCAGAACTGCCGGCATTTTAGTCTAACGTTACTCTCCCAGGATCAGTAAACAGTCCTCCATAAATTGTGCTGCACACATCTGGATATTTGGGTTAAACTGTTCTGGAACAGTGTTGTAAATACCACTGATTTGTAGTCGTGTCCTCTTTTGGAAGACCAAACAAAGTAGTTTCGCTTTCACAACGAAAAACACAGTGGCCTAGCGTGAGGGGCAGCCCTGGCTTAGCGTGCGCTGAGGCTGGGATAGAGTGAGCTGAGGCCGGGCTAGCGTGAGCTGAAGCCCCGGCTTAGCGT
>NW_015505373.1:317135-321188 GCF_001515645.1 Sinocyclocheilus grahami
GTCCTCCATAAAATGTGCTGGACACATCCGAATATTTGGGTTGACGTGTTCTGGAACAGTGTTGTAAATACAACTTAACCACTGATTTGTCCTCTTTTCCTCTTTTGGAAGACCAAACAAAGTAGTTTCGCTTTCACAACGAAAAACACAGTGGCCTAGCGTGAGGGGGCTTAGCGTGTTAGTGTGCGCTGAGGCCGGGCTAGCGTGAGCCGAAGCCCCGCCTTAGCGTGCGCTGAGGCCGGGATAGAGTGAGCTGAGGCGGGCTGGACTCCGCTTCGTCCACGGTGAAAGTTGATGTATTCCCTCCTGGATTCCGCTTCGTCCACGGTGAAAGTTGATGTATTCCCTCAGCGACCAGCACAGATCAGCTCTAGGCATGATGAAGCGGATATCGTCCTCTTTTGGAAGACCAAACAAAGTAGTTTTGCTTTCACAACGAAGCACACAGCGTCTTCACGACATGGCTGCAGCGTCAACAATACTACAGCAAGACTAAAAGTTACGCATTCTTTCTTTGCGTGAACATTTGGGTGGCGTTATACAAATCTTCCCACATAGTGAGGTAGATATGTGGGGGCGTGTTTGAACGAGCCATTTCAGGGTGGCTGACTCTTAACTTTTATAAAGAATATCTCTTTGGATTTGAGACTTTAGTCTTTGCAACTTTACAGATCTTCTTTATGCACCAAGAGCTTGTAACACTCCAAAGAGAAAGGAAAAATTGAAATCGCATCATATGACCCCTTTAAATCAATAAATATTTTATTAATTGAGCAGTAATAGGCTACTAGTAGATACTAGGTGTGTAACGGTACACAGATATGACAGTTCGGTACGTACCTCGGTTTTAACGTCACGGTTCGGTATGATTTCGGTACAGCAGGGGGAAAAACTAAACTTTAAAAAAAAAATGTTTTTTATGGTTTACTGAACAAGTTGCTCTTTCCTTAAATACATTCAGTTATAGTTTAAATTTTCTTAGTGATAAAAATCTACCTCAGCTTATGCTTAAAACTATAGGCAGCCCTTGACTCTTAACTTTTATAAAGAATATCTCTTTGGATTTGAGACTTTAGTCTTTGCAACTTTACAGATCTTCTTTATGCACCAAGAGCTTGTAACACTCCAAAGAGAAAGGAAAAATTGAAATCGCATCATATGACCCCTTTAAATCAATAAATATTTTATTAATTGAGCAGTAATAGGCTACTAGTAGATACTAGGTGTGTAACGGTACACAGATATGACAGTTCGGTACGTACCTCGGTTTTAACGTCACGGTTCGGTATGATTTCGGTACAGCAGGGGGAAAAACTAAACTTTAAAAAAAAAATGTTTTTTATGGTTTACTGAACAAGTTGCTCTTTCCTTAAATACATTCAGTTATAGTTTAAATTTTCTTAGTGATAAAAATCTACCTCAGCTTATGCTTAAAACTATAGGCAGCCCTTTTACATTATAAGGTTACAATTAGGCCTAACAACATAACCCAAACTTAAATTTAATTGCTATTTATTTTTAAATAGATGATCAACACTCAACTTAAAAAAATAAAAACAAAAATTGTATGCAAACATGTAAATTGCACATAATGCAGTTTTTAAATGAACTTATAAATAATACAATTTCTAAGCTATTTGTTAAAATATATTCAATTACACAATGGCTGTCGTAGCATGTTTCATAACAGATTAATTTAAACATACTGTACATTAAGTGATTAAGACTAACAGGTTTAGTAAAATATGAGTATATGGTGTAATATTTTGCAAAATGCTCCTCTCTAGACTTCATTTCTCTAGTGAACTAACGAGCTGTGGACACTGATGACTTGCTGAGGTAAATTAAATGCTACGTGACATTTTATTTCCACGCTGTAGTATTGATTGTCTTTCTGCGGTTGAAACACTGATTGAGCAATTACATGAGGAATGAGATGTTCAGTCATGTTTATTCGCGTTCAAACTAGTAGTACAGAGGAAGGAATTATCGCGTTCAGTCGCGCTCTGCTCTGCACAAATCTGTGGGGCGTCACGGCTCAGACACGGGAACCGAAATTTGTGTAGTGCCGAAATTTGCACCCTGCCAGATTATGCACCCTCTAGTATTGGTAGGTTTAGGAGTAGGTGTGGGGGAGGGGTTAGGATTAGGGGTGGGGTTGGGATTAGGCAATCAGGTAGCGACTTCAACGAGGGGGTGCATAATCTGGCAGGGGTGCAGAATTCGGCACAACACCGGAGCTGATCGCGGCCGCTCTATTCAGTGCTTGTGTTGGGATTATACCAGCACGTTTCTGAACCGTCCTAGAAGCGTCTCTCTAAGGCGTTTATACAGCGATCTGTCATGCCACCTAAAAGACAGTCAAAACGCCATTTATTATTTTAATTTCCTGAGAAGAAGAAAAAAGAAAAAAACAAAAACTGTATTCGTGCGGTACATATGCGTACCGAACCGAAAGACCCGTACCGAAACAGTTCGGTACGAATACGTGTACCGTTACACCCCTAGTAGATACATATGATTTGAGTTTATTTTATTATAAGTATGTATATTATAGCTCCCCCTTAGTGTTCTTGTCTTGTTTTATTCTCCTTTTCCATCTCCAAAACTATTCTGCTCACAGGTGATCGGAGGACGTGTGTCCTCCCGCTTAATTTGATGATTTTTGTAAAATAACTTCTGTTTTTTCTCTTCAGACTCAAAGTGGTTTCAGTTTACTATGTTGCAGGCTCATTTATTGACAATAAACAATTGATAATAAATAGTATTAATGAGGTAACACTTTACGGTAAGGGTACATGAATTACCATGAATGCATGCATAAATTAATGTGTGAATTATGCATTACTTCATGCATTAATATCTCATTAATTATCAGGAACTAACAGGAGTTCAAAGTCTTTCATTCATGATTTCATGGATGAACAACACCTTAATTAAGACATTAAGTAAGGTGAGTACATCATCATGATTTATAATTTATTACGCATGATCATGATGTTTTCTTTGTTCACAAAAAACAAGGTCTTTACTATCCATTGTGGATAAAGCTATGCTTATGGCACATGATTCAAAAAAGCATTATTTCGTGCATTTAAGACTACTTGAAGGAATATACAAAAATCCACATTACCACATGCATGCATATAGGCAAGAACAGTATATCAATTAATGTGAGAACTAATGTTTTTCATTAAATATGATATGAGTTATCAAGCATGTTCATATCTTCTTCATAGTAGCCTGCAGGAAAATGGACAGACCCCAACATTGGCCAATCACAGCACATAGTATGTGAATTTTGTTACCATCCAAATACAGTAGTCATCATTAACTAAGCATTAGCTTCTCATGACTTCATCATGTTTGTGGCCCCTCAACTAAAGTGGTGACTTCATATACCATGTACTTTAAGTGCCTGTATATCCTCCTGACTACCAGGAAAAAACAGTTTTGTGAATTTAGTATTTTGTCATGTCATTACATTGTTTAGAGCAGTTTTTCCCAACCGGGGTCCCGTCTGTTGAGAGCAGGGGTGCCGTGTAAAAAATCATTTTTTTATATTTTTAAATTGCTAAAATGTTAAAAAAAGCAGCTATTATATAATATCAATTTCCGATGTCTCCAATAATTAGAAATGCACTGAAATTCTGGCTGCCGAAAATTAGTTCACCGCTCAGGACTCACTTTCACGTGGTGTGACGCTCTGCGTATTATCCCGCTTTATTTTCCCATGTATGAGTGATTGTTTGTTAGACTAGTTTGTGTTAGTGTTTAGTTAATAAAACTCTTGTGCACGAATTACATGAGTTTCTGATTCTGCCTTGCAAATGAATGTCCCTTTACGATTTTGACCCTCGCTACATGCTCTAAGGCAGGGGTGGCGACCTCCAGTCCTGGAGAGCCGCAGCCCTGCAGAGTTCAGCTCCAACCCTAATTAAAACTCACCTGCCTGTAGCTTCCTAGTAACCGTTCAGACCTTGATTAGCTTGTTCAGGTGTGTTTGATTAGGGTTGAAGCAAAACTCTGCAGGGCTGCGGCTCTCCAGGACCG
>NW_015505373.1:321452-342173 GCF_001515645.1 Sinocyclocheilus grahami
CATCCAAATACAGTAGTCATCATTAACTAAGCATTAGCTTCTCATGACTTCATCATGTTTGTGGCCCCTCAACTAAAGTGGTGACTTCATATACCATGTACTTTAAGTGCCTGTATATCCTCCTGACTACCAGGAAAAAACAGTTTTGTGAATTTAGTATTTTGTCATGTCATTACATTGTTTAGAGCAGTGTTTCCCAACCGGGGTCCCGTCTGTTGAGAGCAGGGGTGCCGTGTAAAAAATCATTTTTTTATATTTTTAAATTGCTAAAATGTTAAAAAAAGCAGCTATTATATAATATCAATTTCCGATGTCTCCAATAATTAGAAATGCACTGAAATTCTGGCTGCCGAAAATTAGTTCACCGCTCAGGACTCACTTTCACGTGGTGTGACGCTCTGCGTATTATCCCGCTTTATGCGTGTGTGTGCCCCGCTTAGTCGCTCACGGCCCATGTGAGTGCTCCACTCATATACCGTTCATGCTCATCGGAACAGCAAAGTCCACTCAAAAATCAAGCTGACAGGAAACATCGATGTAGTACAGTATTGTTTCTGTTTGCAATAGCCCTACTGCAGGGGTGGCGAACTCCAGTCCTGGAGAGCCGCAGCCCTGCAGAGTTCAGCTCCAACCCTAATTAAAACTCACCTGCCTGTAGCTTCCTAGTAACCGTTCAGACCTTGATTAGCTTGTTCAGGTGTGTTTGATTAGGGTTGAAGCAAAACTCTGCGGCTCTCCGGCTCTCCAGGACCGACGTTCGCCACCCCTGCCCTACTGTGCTGTAACAAGGTGTGGTAAATGGGCAACCACTGCCCTCAATCTCTTAATAGCCCTACTGTGTGTTAGACCTACCCGAAAAACTAAAAAGCTATTTATTTAATTTGTTGGCCTATCGTTATTTTTTATTTGTGCTATCATTAGTAATTTCTTTATTTGTTCTTATTTTATTATTAACTGTTTAGCCTCCTTGTCATTTTTTATTCAATTCAAAGTTTTAAATCAAGCTATCTCGTGCTACTGCAAAAAAATTACCCAACTGTAAAATCAAAAATACACTGAGTGAGCAAAACTTTGTTTAATTACTGTTTTAACTAGCTATCTTACAATGTTTACATATAAAAGCCTACATTAAAATCTGTCATATAAATTGGTCTTTTCATTAGAAATTAGCCTACTGATTGCAACCATTGATGGACAAAAATTTTTTATAATATAAAAAATATCTGTATGACAGTATATTCTGCAGTTCTTTCCCTGCTGTACCGAATATCTATACTTTTCAAAGTATCATATCGAAGTTAGAAATTCAAATATTGTGACAAAATTAATTTTGTAGGGTGCCACAAACTTGTTAAAATTTCCAAAGGGTAGAGGACATCGGGACTTTAAAAAGTCCTGTTTAAAAAAAATTTAAAATAAAAAGGCATGAATAGACATGAAAAGGCAAAAAACTGTGTGATTTCTGTTTTGATCACAAATCAATTTTCAATTTTTATACCAAACTTTATATAAAGATGATTCTCAACTATGTTATGAAAGATATTTTTAAAAACCATTTTTCTTTATGCAAAATGTGTGTAAAATGGCCATAAACGAGTTTTTCCATTATATACAATGTATCTATAAACTGTATCTAATTTGTGTATTAATGTGTTTTTGGGGCAACATAGAATGAACAAATAAGTGAAATAATGGGTCTAAAAATTAGCAAGATTTTCATAAGAATACTTAATATTCAAGAGGAATATTGATATATAATCTTTTCTCTATTCATTTGTTGTGTCTCCCAAAATGTGTAATAAACATGCTTTAAGTCCTGATGTCCTCTACAGTGGACATGTATGAAATCGATGTCCTGTTTCATAACAGAAGCTCATATTTTGATTTGAAACCCCATAACATTTTCCTGAGATGTTGATTTATGACAAACAATTTGAAAATGAATCAGGGTTAAATGATAATTACACAATATTATCATATTTCCATGAGGGTGTTACACTTGATCACTAAATTAATGTCAGCCATTTTTAAAGACCAAGGAGAGGTAGTGGTCATGGTGAAACATTCAATCACTTGGTATCTCTGAAAAGCCCTGAATGTGCTTTGTAAAAGACATCTAGACTTAAAACTGTGACATGTAACGTCTCAGAGAAATTGCTAAAACATAATGTCCTCTACAGAGGACAAAACTCCATAGCTGGTAGTCAGGAGGTAACATTTAAACCATAAATGTTTCTTTAAAAGATAGCTCAAGCTTTAGCCTTCTGCTCACAAAAACCCCTGCAACATATACATATAATTTTGTTTTCTCCACTCTATACCCTACAAAGGACAAGTTTGTATATGTACTGCCTTGTTTGTGCCATTTATTTGAACAGTTTATTTTTGTTCAATATTAAATATTTAATGAGTCCACATCAGTTGCTTGTTACATTAAAATGTGTCTCCTTTCCTTAAAAAACACCAAGCTGTTTGTTTCATCTTTTTTTTTTTTGTAAATCTTTATGGTTTTTGTACAAAATCCTTTATGGTTTTGTAAACCAGCTTTATTGTTTTGTAAAGAGTTTTCTACGGTGGCCGAGAAGTGCAAAACAAATCACAATTCTGAAAACAAAATAACAAATTACAAACGCAAATGCAAGGTTAAAAAACAAAATAACAATTCAGAAAACACAACGCCAAATCCGAAAACAAATGAACAAATCAGAAAACACAACGACAAATCAGACAAACCGGAAGAGGTAGGTATAGTTTGAGACAGCGCCATTGGTTTGGGATTACTCACCGCTGACTGGACGAGACATTTGTCAATGAACTTATACAGGAAGACCCAGCCGAAGAACAGCAGAGTCGTGGTAGAAAGTTCGGAGATGGTATTAAAGTAGCTCAGTTTAAATGTATTGTATGAATTGCCCTTACTATGGAATAAAAAATACGGGGTGTCTATTTACATTTAGTTAAAAGTGGTTGCAAATCATCAGCTCCAGTTGTGCAGATAGATAAGTGTGTGTTGTTGGCTTTTTGACGCGATCGACCTGGGTTCGATCCCGTCTTTTGCTGAACTTGTTTTCCTTTCTCTTCAGAGTGTTACAAGCTGATTGTGCATAGATAAGATTCCTGAAGTTGCCACGCCCCCCTAAAACAGCTTGTTCAAACACGCCCCCACATATCTACCTCACTATGTGGAAATATTTGCAATGTGCAATGCAAAGAAAGAAGGCGTGGTTTCAGTAACCGCAGTTAGTGTTGAAGCAGCCATGTCAGGGAGACGCTTTGTGTTTCTAGGCGAAAGCAAAGGCACTTTATTTGGCCTTCCGAAAGTAGATGCATTTAGGAATCTTTAAGATTACTTTCAACAGAACAGCAATGCATTTTATGGACGACCGTTTCGTGAACCTAGGAGAGGAGGTAATTCTGACTTTGCTATGACAATCTGGCGCTTCTGAATCAGCTACTGTTTTGTTATTAGTTTAAGCATTTGCTATTGACTGTTCAAATGCGGAGTTTTGCGTGTGTGTGAGGGAGAGAGGGAGAGAGAGAGAGAGAGAGAGAGAGAGAGAGAGAGGGAAAAAGAAGAAAAAGAGAAAAAGAAAAAAAAACACCAAATACACAAAATAATGATCTTTAAAAAAGCATCATATGACCCCTTTAACAACACGCACTTATCCATCTGCACAACTGGAGCTGATGTTTTTCAGGCACTTTTAACTAAATGTAAATATACACTCCGTATTTTTAATTCCATAGTAAGGGCAATTCATACAATACATTTAAACTGAGCTACTTTAATACCATCTCCGAACTTTCTACCACGACTCTGCTGTTCTTCGGCTGGTTCTTCCTGTATACGTTGATTGACAGATGTCTTGTCCAGTCAGCGGTGAGTAATCCCAAACCAATGGCACTGTCTCAAACTATACCTACCTCTTCCGGTTTTTCTGATTTGTCGTTGTGTTTTCTGACTTGTTATTTTGTTTTCGAATTTGTCATTGTGTTTTCTGACTTGTTATAATGTTTTCTGAATTGTTGTTGTGCTTTCTGAATTGTTATTTACAGAAAGTTAAGATCAAAGTCCTTTTGTGTCCACAGTACATTGTGTGCAAAAGCTTAAACTTTCATGTTCATATTCATGTCATTTCACAATTATGCCATCATTTATAACACACTGTTTATCAGTATTCCAAAGGACCAAGTCTCCACTTTAGTTGAGGGGCCACAAACATGATGAAATCATGAGAAGCTAATGCTTAGTTAATGATGACTACTGTATTTGGATGTTAACAGAATTCACAGCCTATGTGCTGTGATTGGCCAATGTTGGGGTCTGTCCATTTTCCTGCAGGCTAATATGAAGAAGATATGAACATGCTTGATAACTCATATCATATTTAATGAAAAACATTAGTTCTCACATTAATTGATATACTGTTCTAGCCTGTATGCATGCATGAGGTAATGTGGATTTTTGTATATTCCTTTAATAATTCAAGTAGTCTTAAATGCACAAAATAATGTTTTTTTGAATCATGTGCCATAAGCATAGCTTTATCCACAATGGATAGGAAAGACCTTGTTTTTTTGTGAACAAAGAAAACATCATGATCATGCGTAATAAATTATAAATCATGATGATGTACTCACCTTACTTAATGTCTTAATTAAGGTGTTGTTCATCCATGAAGTCATGAATGAAAGACTTTGAACTCATGTTAGTTCCTGATAATTCATGAGATATTAATACATGAAGTAATGCATAATTCACACATTCATTTATGCATGAATTCATGGTCATTCATGTACCCTTACCGTAAAAAGTGTTACCATTAATGATAATAAATAATATAATAATATTGGGCTTGTTTTTGAAGCTGCGGTTGCTTACTTATTTTGCGAGAGTGGGCAACACTTTAGATTACCTCTGTGAGTCTGTGTCTCTCTCAAAAGGGTTCGGCAGCAATGTCTCTACTAATAGTGAAACTTTAAGTAAATTTTTTTCACGAACAGCTCCGTTGTTACCTTGCTTGTGAGAAGTCATGTTGTTTTTAAGTTGTTAAACTATGTTATTGATAAAATCATTAGAGCGTATGTTAGCGTGTGTGCAAACTGTATGTGTGTCTGTGAGGGAGAGAGAGTAGGAGAGATAGAGCATGTGCTTTCCATACATAATAAAACGTAATTTTGTGGCAAAAACATGGAATGATCTGTCGTTTTAATCCTATTGTTTAATATATTTATTTGTTTGGCCAGTGTCGTTGTGGGTTCTGGTTCTTTTGCTTTTTTTAGGCTGTAAGGACCTTTGAAATAACTCAAATCATTTGGCTGATATGGTGATATGGACATGTAATGCGGTCAAGACCTGCCTGGAACTATGTTCGCTGTGCGTTACACGTTGTCAGTACTTGCAGCTACAATATATACTTAACATTTTAAAAAATAATTTTTCTGTTCTTTTAAAGGAGGACACAGTCACTTCACGGACCAAGCCCTGTCACCACATTTGGACCCAAAGCCTGCATGCTGAAGAATCCTAAAGCTGTCATGTGAGTCCTTTATTAACTATTTGTGTAGTCCATTTTACAATACAGTTGAACAAGTTAGAGTTTATAGTCCTTATTTTCAGGCACTTTTTTCTAGCAAGATGTGGTGCAATAATGGGCTGACTAATATCTATATTGTTGTTTTAGTAAAAAGTTTTCTATTATTAAATAATAATTATAAGTAAAATAGGCTGAAAAACTACATACCTCCAAAAACAATATCTCCAAATTACAAGGGGGTAAAATGGCTCCAGAAAGATGGCAGCATCATAATGTTAATTTTACACAGAGATTGGTAGGCCTGTTAGTAAAATCTGTTCACTTTAGCAAACTTTGTTGCATTATGTGCTAATGGTGACCATTCAAAAATGGGGAAACAGCACTTTTCAAGTTTTTATCTGAAGTTTGCATGCCAAGGATTTTAGATTCTAGTTCTTAATAAACTTTTCTTTTGGAATCTTCATTTTCAAGGCCCTACATTGTTCAATCCCAGAGATATGGGGGTCTCAATGAGGCTCCATTTTCAGATTGTTGAATATTACCCATTCTAGCACTTGAAAACCAAATGTTGGTCACTTTGTATACAGCTGATACTTAGGCCCAATCCCAATTCTATTTTATACCCCTTCCCCTACCCCTCCGCCTACCCCTTCCCCTTGTCCCTTGAAACAGAGTGTCAAGGGGTAGGGGTGAAAATATTCCCCTTAGAATTGGGACACCACTACTATGCCGTCACACGTCATCATATGTCATCTAAATCGAGACACCCCTACCCCTTCACGTGAACGCGCGAAACGGAGGGGTAGGGGAAAGGGCTAAGGGGTAGGATTAGGCCTAAGTGTGTTTAAAGCAGAATATCTGAAGAATAAGTAATGTTGAAACTAGGAATGCATCTGTTTCCCTCTATCAAAACAATTGTATAGGACATATCTGTTTGAGTGTCATAAATATTATTTTCCCAAAATTTGTGTGCCTATAACTCAAGATGTATTAAAGTTATCTTAAAGGTGCTTTTTTTGGTCATTCAGTGTTCCTGTAAAAAATTGAAGAAAATAAAAACTACCAATAATACTGATAAGATATTATTATTATTATACAAATTCTACTAATAAGAACAATATAAAGCATCCCAAAATTTGTGTGCCTATAACTCAAGATGTATTAAAGTTATCTTAAAGGTGCCATAGAATGCATTGATACAATATTTTAAATTGTTCTCTGATGTCCCCAGAATGTGTATGTGAATTTTATCTCAAAATACCACACAGATAATTCAACCCTCTATGATTAACGAGCTTCTGGATTCATGAATATTAATCAGGTTGTGTGCGTTTGCTAAAACTGATTTGCTGAAATCTAAACAGGGACGATAATAGGTGAGCACCAGCCAATGAGATTGTCATTTGTGCATTAGTTCCGCCCACTACCGGAAAACCCAGCATTTCTTAAAAGCTGAAGAATTCCAAAGGAACTCCGTTATTTTGACAGGAAAATACAACAAAGAATATCGTTTATATGTATCACATCAATTCTGCATGTTATGTAAGACGCTCTCGCTCTCTCTCTCTCACTTTGCGCGTGTGAGAGAAAGCGTCAGCGAGTCGTGCGCCTTCACACTAGAGTTTACGTTACGCCAAATACACAAACACAGGTGCGCTTGCGCATCCATTGAGATTAAATGATAAATAGCACAGTTCTCTTGACGGAGAGTGAAACTCTGAAGTGCTCAGTCAGAGTGTTTGGCGAGTGAAAATATATCTATGCTAAACATATACTCAGCCTCCAACTCACACATTGGCGAGTAAAATCTAAGAATTGATTTGCCATTGGCTAATATTATACATAATTTAGTCGCCCAGAGTGAAGATTTAGTCGCATATGCGAGTGATTTACTCGCAATGTAGAGGGTTGTAATTTGTACAAATTTTTGAAATTGCCACTTTTAGGGTATGAGCCAAAACGTGCCGTTTTTGTGTTTGTCCCTTTAAATGCAAATGAGCTGGTGCTCCCGCCTCCATTTTCAGAAGAGGACAGACCTACAAGAGCTCATGCTCCGGCATATCAGTGTTATGGTTTAGCTGGTGGTGACCGTGTTACTGACTTCACATTGCTTTAAAATGTAATTTTTTTAACTACCACATTCCTATTTACGATCATTTTGGTAGCACGTGAAGGCAGCATCGTCCCACGTTTGTGAGGCAGTCCGGCGCAAAATGATTAGCACAAACATATAGGACTTTTCCAGGTTTTTTTCGGGACATTTCCTTCGAAAATTAAATTTAACCACCATGTCCTCAGAGGTCTATGAGACTCCTATGTTCGTTGGTGCATCCCAACACACGACACTTGTAATGGCTCTTTGGTGCTGACATTGTATCTCCAGCAGCTACAGCAAGAAAACAGTAATGGTTCTGCTTCTTCTCACTCAGGGCGGGGTCTATGCTAATAGGGCAGAGAGCATCACAAATGGGCGGGACTTTCCAGAGTATGACGTCATAGTATTGAGAGACCTGGAACCACTCCTTTGGAGAAACTGTTTATGATTTATTGGGATTTTTAAAAAAAATGAGTGGGTGGATTTTTACCATTATAGGCTGGTGGTTTTCACACACTGCACACTGTGTTCAACCACCTTATAAAAGTGATTTTTGCATTCTATGGCACCTTAAATATGATTTTAGATTCTTGTTCCTAAGAAATGGTTTTGTGTGGGGGGGTATGTCCAAATTGTCGTATCTTACCCATTTTCACACCAAATGTGGTTTTGTGTTTATCTAGTCATCACTGCTGACAATGCAAATAATAAGAGTAACCCAGGATTTAGGAATGTACAGTGTGACACATCAGATTATAAATGACCAGGATTAATTGTTAACTCTAGGTAAAGTATGAACAGTATGAAATGTAAAATAAGATTACCCAGGATCCCATTTACCTGGGGTTTAGAATTACCCAATGTTAATTATTTCAAGTGTGAGTGACCTGAAATGTTTGAGGTATTATCAGTGATTATGCCAAATATGCCCTTTAGCACTATGACTATGCTCACATTATATAACAATAAAAAAGAAAAATTAATAATTAATCCAGGTTAGGCATCTCTTGGTTTATTGATGTGAATGCAGTGTGTGGTAAAACAACCACTTTTCCCTATGAGGTGTGAGATTTGATTCAATCATGTTACAATACTACATTTACATTTACATTTAGTCATTTAGCAGACGCTTTTATCCAAAGCGACTTACAATTGGGGGATACATAAAGCGATTCTTCTTAAAGAGGCAAACAGACACAAGAAGTGGTTGTAATACCAAGTTCTTAGACATTGTTCAAATAAGTACAAGCTAGAAAGAGAAGGAATAAATAAAGAGAGATACATTTTTTTAAATTTTTTATTATGATGAAGTCAAGTAGCTTCGAAAGAGATGAGTTTTCAGCTGTTGCTTGAAAATTGTCAGGGATTCAGCATTCCGGATAGGGGTGGGAAGATCGTTCCACCAGCCAGGAGTGGTGAACGAGAATGTTCTGGAAAGTGATTTTGAGCCTCTCTGTGATGGTACCACGAGGCGTCGCTCACTAGCGGATCTCAGACTTCTGAAGGGGATGTAAATTCGTAGTAGTGAGTGGAAGTAGGCGGGAAGTAGGCGGGAAGTAGGCGGGAAGTAGGCGGAAGTAGGCGGAAGTAGGCGGAATATAGAATAGAAGTGGTAGGAGGTGGTGGAGGGGGACAGAGGAGAGAATGGAAAGTTTGAAGAGATTACGTGTGTCTGGAGTGCTGTTGATCTTGTTGTGGAAGTATGAAGATTTGGCAATACTATGTGTTTGAACTCTTGGTAGCTTCAGAAACTGTTAAAATGAACAAAATCACTTCTTCCAAATATCCCTGAAACGGATTCAAATATAGAATCTTATGAATAGACTACTGAGAGAAAGATAATGTCCCTCAGCTTGACCATTTCATTGCATTTTTAGCACTCTGTGACAGGTATGTTTTGTGCATATTGTTTTGATAGAGGGAAACAAGATGCGTTCCTAGTTTCAACATTACTTATTCTTCAGACATTCTGCTTTAAATACAATAAGTATCAGCTGTATACAAAGTGACCAACATTTGCTTTTCAGCCACTAAAATAGGTAATATTCAACAATCAGAAAATGGAGCCTCATTGTGATGCCCAAATCTCTGGAACTGAATGATGTAGGGCCTTGCAAATAAATATTCCAAAAGAAAAGTTTATTAAGAACTATAATCTAAAATCATATTGCAATATCTTTAATACTTCTTGAGTTATAGTCATGCAAATTTTGATTTGGAAAAAGAACATTTATGGCACTCAGACAGGTATGTTCAATGCAGTGTTCTGCTTTGACAGAAGTAAATGAGATACATTTCTAGTTTCAACATTATTTGTTCTTCAGACATTCCTCTTTAAAATAAAATAAGTATTATATTTTTGCAAATTGACCCACATTTGGTTGTTGACCACTGAAAATATGTACATTTTAACAATTCTCTTGGAGCCATATTGAAATTCCAATATCTCTGGAACCAAAACCATATGGGGCCTTAAAAATGAAGAAGCCAAAAGTAAAGTTTGTGAAGACCCAATATCTAAAAGGGCATTAAGATATCTTTAATACCTTTTGAGTTACAGGCATGCAAACTTTGGAGAATAAATTTGAAAAGTGCTCTTTCCCCATTTTTGAATGGTCACCATTGGCACATAATGCAATAAAGATTGCTGAAGTCAACATATTTTACTAACAGACCTACTAAGCTCTGTGTAAAAATAACATTGTGATGCTGCCATCTTTCTTAAGACATTTTTAACCCCCTGCAATTTGGCTCTGAATCTCAGGTGAAAACTTCTCGAGTTACGCATGTATCCATGGTTCCCTGAGAGAGAGCGAGATGCTAGGGGGCATACCTGGTGGGGGAGCACCAAGGAAGCGACAGACGTACACCAAGCCTTTCCTCAGAAAGTGGCCATGCCACTGGAGATAGCAACAAGGGTTCAAGGAGACCGCTACTTAAAACCCTCAGCAGGGAGCAATCACTGAGCTAGCACATAGCTACCCACAGATAGCTAGGTACCTAGGAAGGGGCTACCATAAGGGGACCAACTGAGACTACCCAGACCCCAGAGAGTGGGCTATCTACTTACAACCCTAGCAGGGGAGATAGCGCTGTCTAGGCAAGGGCTCAAGAGACTGCTACTTAAAACCCTAAGCAGGAGAGCAATCACTAAGCTAGCACATAGCTACCCACAGATAGCTAGGTACCTAGAAAGGGGCTACCATAAGGGGGACTGATTGAGACTACCCAGACCACAGAGAGTGGGCTATCTGCTTACAACCCTAGCAGGGGAGATAGCGCTGTCTAGGCAAGGGCTCAAGAGACCGCTACTTAAAACCCTAGGCAGGGGAGCAATCACTGAGCTATCTCATAGCTATCCTCAGATAGCTAGGCTCTAGGTAAGGGGATCACTCCAGGAGAGGGCTCACCACAACTGCCAGTAAGACACAGCTAGCCTCAGATAACTGTATTCAAGTAAGCCCGTCCTGCCATAACAATGGCTGTAATATAACCACCCTCAGATGGCTACACTAAGGAGGCCCCCAATCCGGGCCATCAGTAAATGATTCGCTAAGAGCGAACACTTAAACATTATCAGTCCGAGATCAAAGCCTGATGTAAGCTGTGGCCAAAAACACTAGAGAGCTGGACACAGCTATCCTCGAATAGCAGTTCCCTCATATAAGGCTGAAGACAGGAAAAAGACTTCAGCACTTACTTGAAAGAGCTTGTGCCAAGGGGAACCCAAGCCAGGCTAGATCATAGCTACCCTCAGACCTATGCTCAGCTTGAGCTGGAGCATAACCATCTGCAGACAGCTATACTTAAAACCCTGAAGAGGGGGAGCAGTGTACTCAGCCCACACCCACTAGGCGGGATTCAGAGGGACAGCCCACTTAAAAATACCCAGAAGCCTGGGGAGGCAGCCCACTCCTAAACCCGTCTGGCTTAGGAGTAGGAACATTCCCCATAAGCACTCTAGGTGCTGAAAACACTCTGGGAAAGAAACGCTTCGTCCTGCATCCCTCGGGAATAGGAACAATCACAAGCGCAGCCTAGACATCGTGACTCGTCACAGTGAGTGCGTAACTCTGAACGAGTGTGCTCTTCGTCGAGACAAACGCGAAAGCAGAATATGCCCTCAAGTGTTAGAATCCAACCACGGAGGCACGCAATCCCTCAGGCACTGCTCGACTCAGGCGCTATACACGGGATTGATAACCCAAAAGAGCATCTTAACCCCGCGAGTCCCGCGATCCGAGGCTTCACCATGCCTCGGCAGTACCGGGACCCGAACCGCGAGATGCAAACGCTTGTCACTCATCACTCGAGAAGAGGGACAAATGCAAAGGGAGCTTCTCATTGGAGACACTCACAATGAGCGCTCAGAGCCCTCGAGCACCGAATGCGCAAGCTCCTTACCAAGACACATGATGCATAGATCCTGTGTGTCCTCAAGTGTCAGAAACCTCTGGCATGGAGGCACACACTCTCCACAACTCCCACCCGCCTTGGTCTATCACACGCACTTCAAACAGATGGCTCCTGAAGACAGCAAAGAGGATGACATATTCAGCAGGTGCCCTTTTATACTTCCTATGACGTCATGGGTCAGGTGGACCAATAGATTGGTGTTGTTTCACACGTGCTTCAGACACCGGTCATGCAGGCTGCATTCCCCAAAGTGCACCGTAGGGGGCGTAGCGTGGAGTTCCCTAGAAGGGTAATTGCCATTTTCACCCCCCTCTACAAAATAGTGGATTACTTAGTAAATATTCATCCCTGAAATTTAATATTTGGGCTATCATCACTATGCATCTTTCTTCAGAAAATATATTAGCAAAATCAAAAATTTGAGCCGGGAAAATTTCTGAAATTTGTTTGATTTGTCACAGAATGACCCCGTTATCTTTTTTACTTTTACGTTAATAAATTGCCATGGCAGCACCGTTCAAGATATCCAAAATCCATTCGCAATTTAGCATCGTCAATATCTTGGCATCATATTGACAAAGTTTGGTGTGAATTGCTTGATTTCCTTGGAAGAAGTATTCAAAATTCCACAGCCTGATTTTTCCAAAAATCCACATTCAAACCAAAATAACCAATTTCCTGTTGGTCGTAGCTAATGGCTGTAAATTAGAAAGTTGTCCGGCTTTATGAGAATAATATATGTACAGATTTTGGTGACAGTAGCAAAAACTAACCCCCCAACGTTTGTCAAAAGGTGTCACTATAGAGCGCCTGTTCCATGCCCGTTTATAAGCTTTTGCCAGTGTCTAACTATCATCAATACTGATGTGTGTGTTGAGTTTCATGAAATTCTAAGCATGTTAAGTGCCTCAAAATCACTGGAAAAGAATATTCAAGTTTGACAGGTTGCCATGGCAACAGTATTTTAGATATCAAGAATCCCTTCACAGTTTTACATCAGCTGTGTTTTGACATTATTCTGATGAAGTTTGAAGCAAATCAAATAAAAATAAGAGGCTGATTTCAAAGCATTTTGAAAATGACACACTTCCTGCTGCCAGTTGGTAGCGCTATAACTTTGACTCCTAAAAGTCACATCTATGTGATCAGCATCATAGAACAAACAATCTGCTGAAGTTTCATCAAAATCAGACAATGTGTGCAACAGTTATTAGACACTTCCTGTTTTTCATTTCTCACCATAAATATGTCTCCTCGCCATGGCCAAACCGTTCGAGATATCAAAAATCCCTTGACAATTTAGCATTCCCAATGTCTTGAGGTCATGCTGACCGAGTTTGGTGGAGATCGGTTGGAAATCTTACGAGAAGTATATCAAATTCCAGAGCATGCGCTTTTTACACAACCCTGAATAGCCATATATTCTGTATATTTTACGTGTTTTATAGTACAGTAACCTCTTAAATATAAAACAATCAGGGAAAATGGATTTCTCAATTGAGCTCTTAATTACCATGCAAAATGAAATAAGAGCTTATTTTTTGTCACCCAGTAAACTTAAATGTTTAAAAAAAACATGCTATATAGACAAACATGTTTGTTCATATCTGTGCATTCAGGCATATTCAAGATCCAGCCAGTCAGAGATTGACATGGAACAAGCCACCCAAAAGTGTCCTTATTATAAAGAAAATCAGAGACACCAGTCTGCTACAGCCTTTCAAAGAACTCTGCATTTTTCTGACACAGGTGAGATCAACACAAAATATTACACAAGAACAAAGAAATGCAGATGTGGTCATTAAGAATGTGTGTCAAAGGTAAAAGCATCCGAAGATCAGGACCACCTGGCATGCTTTGGCACAGGAATGTTTATTCTTAGTCATGTCATGTACTGAAGCTGATGATCTATTGGTCAGCGAATCTGTAAACCTCAGAACTGTAAACCTGTAAACCTTGCATTTCAACAAACATCAGAGTACATTAAATGTTGGCAAACTATATTAAGTTCATTATTTGGTATACTGTACAAATGCCAAATTCAGTCAGTAATGGTATTTTTACATGTGTAAATTGATAGATCCAATGTAGTGCTTAGATTTATTATTTGCTCCACTTTTGTAATGAGTTGTTATGTTTTCATATTTACACTGTTCCCAGTTTAGTTTTTTGTTTTTGTTCTTTTCTTACCATGGTTTTTTTATTTGCCATCCTGTGTCCTGTGTTTAGTTAATTACCTTGTTTAGTCTCTTGTATTTCTCTCTTTATATATAGCCCTCTTTTTGAATTGTTCTTGGTCCAATATTGTTTTTACAAAGTGGTTGTTGAAGACTCGTTAGCACCCACAGCCAGTGGTGGAAAGAGTACTGAAAATTTGTACTTAAGTACAAGTACTGCTACATTGATGAAATAATACTCAATTACAAGTAAAAGTACTGGTGCTAAAACAGTACTTAAGTTGAAAGTACAAAGTACTCTTTCTCAAAAACTACTCAGAGTACTAGTTACTAGTTACTTTTTAGACAGCGATATTTAATGAATCACCAATAAATATTCACTCAAATCAAAGATCTATGTAGAAAATAGCTACTTTCAACAAAACACACTTTTATCTCATTGAAGTACATTCGTGAATTAGTGATCCCAATACTGGAATTTCTAACTTAAATACAATACCTTGAAAAATATCAATATAAAAGCCAATATGAACCGGAAGTTGCAACTAACTTCAGTGTTGTGATGTATTTCAAAGTGAAATGGAATAATTTTATTTTGGCTTTTATTTACATACAAAGATTGAGCAATTACCATTACAATAATCTCAAATAAATGTTTGCTTATTCTGTGTATTTGTGTCTTTACAATAGAGTAAAGTTTTTGCAATAGCTTACAGCACAATGGAGGCTTGATTTCAAACTGAATTGAATTTACAAAAACGACAACAGTCAGAGTAAACAGTCAGTAATAAAATAGTAAATAAAACAAATGACCTCAATTCAGTTGAGGTATTTAAAATATGACACTGAATTTTTGTACGCAGTGTTTTAAGAGCCATATATGTTTTTATATTTATTTAGATAAATGGAACATCAGATGGCTTTGACCTGTAATGTCTGTACAATGTCGTGATGCAGTTAGACTAGGATATTTATATGAACAAATCATACAAATACCCCATTCCGAAACTTTTACTGTACAGTGCATCCGGAAAGTATTCACAGTGCTTCACTTTTTCCACATTTTATGGGAAAATGTGGAAAATTGATTAAATTCATTGTTTTCCTCAAAATTCTACAAACAATACCCCATAATGACAACGTGAAAGAAGTTTATTTGAAATCTTTGGAAATGTATTAACTATAAAAAACGGGGGAAAAATCACATGTACATAAGTACTCACAACCTTTGCCATGACACTCAAAATTGAGCTCAGGTGCATCCTGTTTCTACTGATCATCCTTGAGATGTTTCTATAACTTGATTGGAGTCCACCTGTGGTAAATTCAGTTGATTGGACATGATTTGGAAAGGCACACACCTGTCTATATAAAGTCCCAGAGTTAACAGTGCATGTCAGAGCGCAAACCAAGTCATGAAATCCAAGGAATTGTCTGTAGACCGCAGAGACAGGATTGTATCAAGGCACAGATCTTGGGTAGGATACAGAATAATTTCTGCAGCATTGAAGGTCCCAATGAGCACAGTGGTCTCCATCATCTGTAAATGGAAGAAGTTTGGAACCACCAGGACTCTTCCTAGAGTGGGCCGCCCGGCCAAACTGAGCGATCCAAGGAGAATTAGGGCCTTAGTCAGGGAGGTGACCAAGGACCCAATGGTCACTCTGACAGAGCTCCAGCATTTCTCTGTGGAGAGAGGAGAACCTTCCAGAAAAACACCCATCTCTGCAGCACTCCACCAATCAGGCCTGTATGGTAGAGTGGCCAGACAGAAGCCACTCCTCAGTAAAAGGCACATGACAACCCTCCTGGAGTTTGCCAAAAGGCACCTGAAGGACTCTTAGACCATGAGAAACAAAGATTGAACACTTTGGCCTGAATAGCAAGTGTCATGTTTGGAGGAAACCAGGCAGCGCTCATCACCTGGCCAATACCATCCCTACAGTGAAACATGGTGGTGGCAGCATCATGCTGTGGGGATGTTTTTCAGCAGCAGGGACTGGGAGACTAGTCAGGATCAAGGGAAAGATGAATGCAGCAATGTACAGAGACATCCTTGATGAAAACCTGCTCCAGAGCGCTCTGGACCTCAGACTGGGGCGAAGGTTCATCTTCAACAGGACAATGACCCTAAGCACACAGCCAAGATAACAAAGGAGTGGCTATGGGACAACTCTGTGAATGTCCTTAAGTGGCCCATGCCAGAGCCCAGACTTGAACCTGATTGAACATCTCTGGAGAGATCTGAAAATGGCTGTGCACTGACACTCCCCATCCAACCTGATGGAGCTTGAGAGGTCCTGCAAAGAAGAATGGGAGAAACTGCCCAAAAATAGTTGTGCCAAGCTTGTAGCATACTCAAAAAGGCTTGAGGCTGTAATTGGTGCCAAATAGGGTTGGGTATCGTTTGAATTTGATCAATTCCGATTCTGCTTCTCTATTCCGATTCTTTTCGATTCCCAGTTTCGATTCCAATGTGTTTAAATAATGATATCAAACATTTATCCTGTGTCTCTTTTTTGCATACCATTTATTGGAGCTGAGTACCATGAACAAAAATCAACAGGCTTCATAAAAACTGGACTCTTTAAAAGCTGTTTGTGTGCAAAAATAGAACTGCATGATTCTGGATAAATGTAGTTTTTTTTTTGTTTTTCCCCCAATAGAAGTTCTCTCATGATTCTGAAGAAAAAAACATTAGACTAAACAAAATCACATGTAATTTATGAATAATTGATTCAATGACTCACTGAAGATGTACTTGTTTCATTACTGGGTGAATCCGCATTCTTGAACGAATCTCTTGTATGATTCAAAGACGAATAAATTTTAACAGCCCCTTTTCGCCACCTACTGGCATAGCAATGTAATCGACAAATGAAGTGTCAAATTACTTTCAAAAGGTGATTTACTCTATTTTAATCGCTACCATACACATCAGAGTTTATATCTGAACTATAAACTTTTATCCCAGTACTTCTGTAATTTGAATGTTTGTAACGAAGAAATAATGATACTGTGTGGTTGAAAAGACTGTGAAGCTGTTTCGTTCATGACAGATGACAACTGCTCTCTTTAGGTCAATGGCAGCGCGAACGCAAATTTAAATGTTCAAATCACACAGGTGTGAACGTACTCTACACGGATGAACCAACAAGTGATCACAACATTGATCGCACACGTCAAAGGTAGAGGAATGAAACAGACGAATCATTGTAATTTAGGAATAGAATCACGTTGGTGTTTGAATCGTGTTTGCGCACTTTAACTATCTATTAAATTAAAGTGCTTTGTCATGTTGGTGGTGACACGTGTTTAGCTATCACAGATATTATACTTAGCTTTTTTGACTTCTGATCGCAAATGTAGCCAAAATTTGGAGCGCTTAGATTAGCGAGGAAGGTCCTGGCTGACTGCTAGGTCCTCACAGATGAAGAAAAAAAAAAGCGCATAGGAATCGATAGGCGGAATCGAAGTTTTAATTTGACAAGTATCCGATTCTGGAATCGGAATCGATTTTCGATTCCCAACCCTAGTGCCAAAGCTGCTTCAGCAAAGTATTGAGCAAATGCTGTGAATAGTTATGTACATGCGATTTAAACTGGTATGTACAGCTGGTATCTATAGATTTTGAGCAAAATGAGCATTGGAACCATGTCAGATATTTCAGTATTGATATGTTTCAAAATATATACTTTATATTTATGATAACACTACCATGAAGATTTTTTCTCCAAACTTTCAGTCTGAGCTCCTTCTCTGTGTGATCAACTATCACTGTCATGGTCAGCTCTTCAAACCTGCTGCAGCTGTGTTTTTTCCCAGTTCACATATCGGGGCTTGTATTGGCCCGTTTGCGTTCAGATATCTTTATTGGCTACCGAAATGGCTGCCAGTTTTGAATATTAATTAAAATTGTAGGCATACTCAGTAACAAATTATGATTTAAAAGGAACAAAGTAGGTTATGCACCTGCAGCCATGCCCCCACACAGAGCACAAACCAGAGCCCATCGCTGACCCAAAGCTGAATCTAATGCATGGACTCTGTGCCCTCAACGATCAATTCAAGTCACCTTTATTTTTATAGTGCTTTATAAAATACTGTCACAGCAGCTTTACAGTGTCAAACAGGAAAATAGTTTGTCAATAATGCAAGAGGACATTAACAAAGAGTCATTTTTCAAGCTAAAGTCAGTTCATTGAAGATTAAGTGGTCATCATCCATTTCAGCTCTCTTCCAACAGTGTCTGTGCAATCAGTCAAGTGTCCCCAACTAAGCAAGCCAAAGACGACGCCTTTGCCAAATGGCCCCTCTCTGTCCACAATAGTGGACAAAGGTTTGCTTCATTTTGATTGGATCTTGGTTGACTAACATAAGCAAACTGTCCAACGCCATCAAATAAAGATGCCAGGACAACAGCCAGACACCTCTTAGAGGGCAAGAAGACCTTTGGTACCAAGCCTGAGAAGGACAGGATTCTCATTGTTCAAAATGCCCCTCACCCACCTCGAGACTGATCCCTAAGGTTTGGACTGTGACTGCCATAAAAAATTCCTTAGGACCTCTGGACGCAGAAGCAGTGGGTGAAACAAAGAGAGATTGCATAGATCCATCCAAATCCATTCATAACTATATTTTCAAACCTTAAAACGGATGCAAACTACAACACACCCATCTCATACTTATTCAGAGAAATAAGTATTCTCAGATAGGAATCGATAGGCGGAATCGAAGTTTTAATTTGACAAGTATCCGATTCTGGAATCGGAATCGATTTTCGATTCCCAACCCTAGTGCCAAAGCTGCTTCAGCAAAGTATTGAGCAAATGCTGTGAATAGTTATGTACATGCGATTTAAACTGGTATGTACAGCTGGTATCTATAGATTTTGAGCAAAATGAGCATTGGAACCATGTCAGATATTTCAGTATTGATATGTTTCAAAATATATACTTTATATTTATGATAACACTACCATGAAGATTTTTTCTCCAAACTTTCAGTCTGAGCTCCTTCTCTGTGTGATCAACTATCACTGTCATGGTCAGCTCTTCAAACCTGCTGCAGCTGTGTTTTTTCCCAGTTCACATATCGGGGCTTGTATTGGCCCGTTTGCGTTCAGATATCTTTATTGGCTACCGAAATGGCTGCCAGTTTTGAATATTAATTAAAATTGTAGGCATACTCAGTAACAAATTATGATTTAAAAGGAACAAAGTAGGTTATGCACCTGCAGCCATGCCCCCACACAGAGCACAAACCAGAGCCCATCGCTGACCCAAAGCTGAATCTAATGCATGGACTCTGTGCCCTCAACGATCAATTCAAGTCACCTTTATTTTTATAGTGCTTTATAAAATACTGTCACAGCAGCTTTACAGTGTCAAACAGGAAAATAGTTTGTCAATAATGCAAGAGGACATTAACAAAGAGTCATTTTTCAAGCTAAAGTCAGTTCATTGAAGATTAAGTGGTCATCATCCATTTCAGCTCTCTTCCAACAGTGTCTGTGCAATCAGTCAAGTGTCCCCAACTAAGCAAGCCAAAGACGACGCCTTTGCCAAATGGCCCCTCTCTGTCCACAATAGTGGACAAAGGTTTGCTTCATTTTGATTGGATCTTGGTTGACTAACATAAGCAAACTGTCCAACGCCATCAAATAAAGATGCCAGGACAACAGCCAGACACCTCTTAGAGGGCAAGAAGACCTTTGGTACCAAGCCTGAGAAGGACAGGATTCTCATTGTTCAAAATGCCCCTCACCCACCTCGAGACTGATCCCTAAGGTTTGGACTGTGACTGCCATAAAAAATTCCTTAGGACCTCTGGACGCAGAAGCAGTGGGTGAAACAAAGAGAGATTGCATAGATCCATCCAAATCCATTCATAACTATATTTTCAAACCTTAAAACGGATGCAAACTACAACACACCCATCTCATACTTATTCAGAGAAATAAGTATTCTCAGTGACAGTGATGTGTAATGCGATATTTTGCACAAACTCAGCTGTTATTGAACCAGTGAATGTATGCATGACAGTTCAGTCTTTCTCCATCATGTTTGGACTTAATGGGCCTCATTTATGAAACGAACAACAGGTCAGATTGTGCCGAGGACTTATCTGGTTCCTGTGGTCTTGTGCCAATGGTCTTCAAGGTCTTCGCAGGGAATCTGTCTCGGGGGCAGGGGTGCCATAAGGGGGGGAAAGGTTAGGACGATTCTAAGGGCCGGACGATGGAGTGGGACCCCCTGAGGGAGAAACGCGATTTCTACTGAGGGGAGCGCGATCGCATGGGGGACCCCCTGTAATGCGATTAACCGAAAGGATCTCGATTTCTAACGAGGGGGTCCAAAGGATGCCCCTCCCCCCGGAACACGATCATGATTCTACCGAGGAGGACCCCCCCCCCCTCTCCGATAGGGGGGGCCTGAGTGAATATGCTGTCCGGGGGGCCCAGAAACCGAGGAGGGGCCCCAGCTCCGGGGGGCAG
>NW_015505373.1:342376-344470 GCF_001515645.1 Sinocyclocheilus grahami
CCCCCCCCCCCCCCTCTCCGATAGCGGGGGCCTGAGTGAATATGCTGTCCAGGGGGCCCAGAAACCGTAGAGGCGCCCCAGCTCCGGGGTGCATCTAGTTGACATTTTCGGTGACATTCAGGGCTGTAGAAGTCGTATCTAGGTGCTGATCCACCATTTGGACTGGATCCGGGTGGCTGCATTGACCATCTGATCTGGATATGGACTGGATCTGGGTGGCTGCAGTGACCTCGGAATAAGAATGAAAAATTATATATAAACATTATATTATTATACACACAATATTAGAGTAGATGCCATTATTTTTAGGATGTAGCAAGTACATTGGGTGTTATGGGAAGTGTTCCCGTTCTGGTTGACCTAATTAATGCAGCCTAACAATCCTGTAACAGATTTGAATTATAGAAATGCAATAGTATATTATGTGTATGCCAGGTTAAAGAGATGGGTCTTTAATCTAGATTTAAACTGACACAGTATGTCTGCCTCCCGAACAACGCTAGGTAGATTGTTCCAGAGTTTGGGCGCTAAATAGGAAAAGGATCTGCTGCCCACAGTTGATTTTGATATTGTTGGTATTAGCAAATGGCCAGAGTTTTGAGATCGCAGTGGACGTGAAGGACAATAATGCGATAAGAGCTCACTCAAGTGTTGAGAAGCTAAACCATTCAGGGCTTTATAAGCAATTATCAAGATTTTAAAATGTATTCTATGTTAAACAGGGAGCCAATGCAGAGTTGACAGAACCAGGCTATTATGGTCGTACTTCCTGGGTTTAGTAAGAACTCTAGCTGCTGAATTCTGGACCAGCTGGAATTTGTTTATTAAGTTTATTTATTAAACTTAATTTCCAGCGATATCGTCAGCTTGATTGCACAGATACTATTTGAACTGAGCTGAGCTGGACGATGACATCACTGAATCAATGATGAACTGACTTTTAACTGAAATTGAGTGTTTACTGTTGTCATTTTGTATTATTACACACTATTTTTCCTATTTAATACTGCAAAGCTGCTTTGACACAATCTGTATTGTTAAAAGTACTATATAAATAAAGGTGGCTTGACTTGACTATTACCCAATAAAGCATTACAATAATCAAACCATGAGGTCATGAACACATGAATTAACGTTTCTGCATTCAACATTGAGAGCATAGGTTGTAATTTAGATATATTCAGAAACATGAAACATAAAAGTGAAATGTTTGTTTTATTTATATTTTAATTTGTATTTTTATTTCTATTTAGAAACTATGCATTCCATTAGTTTGGCAAATTAGTATGTTTCATCAGGCTGCAAAGAATAGACCTGAGGATCATCAGCATAACAGTGAAAGCTAACGTCTCGGTTACGTATGGTAATGTCTAGGTTACTTGTGTAACCCTCGTTCCCTTTCAGTCAGTCACGTTCTACGTTACGTCAGTCGTGACTGACGAATTGGGATCTCGCCTGAGAGCCCAATCACCTTCGAGTGTTAACTAAACAAGCCAATGACAGTTGGCGTGCGTGTTTCGCCACGCACACCCCGCCCCGCAGCGCGGGTATAAAAGGAGAGCCCGTGCAAACGCACATCAGTTTTTCGCTGAGGAGCCGAGACTACGTGCCCCGGCCGTACAGCGGTGGTACAGCAACTGTGGCAACGGAACGTAACGTCTCCATTCCCTCCTTCAGGTGCCGTGTCACCATGCCCATCTCGGGAGTGCACGGCGCGCCACTTACCTGGCTCCACGGCTGGGCAGCGGGCTCGTGAGGAGGCGTAGCGTCCTTGAACTGAACCCTGCTGCCCATTAGTGAAGGGAGAGCGGGACGGCCGTGTGGAGACTGGGTCTCGTGCACCGCCGTCCTCGCCCTCTTGGGACCCGGAGGCAAAGGAAACTGCTCTTCTGTTGAGGTTTTGGGCACCACTGGCTGGATAGCCAGCAGCGGAACAGAAAAAAACAGGAACAAGGGTTTCGACACCCGGCCCTCTGCCGGGGGAAGGAGTGGTGTGGTCACCATCTCCTGAAGAGCCGGATCCAAGACCCCCGGGTCGCCCGTCCCAGGGACGCCGCCCGCCCTGGCACTTCACGGGCTTGGCAGGGGCGGAGA
>NW_015505373.1:344804-346110 GCF_001515645.1 Sinocyclocheilus grahami
CGTTACGGAAGCTTGAACCTTCCCGAAGGAGGTTTCGGAGCAATACACATATGGACATCCCTTAGGTGCATATGGAAGAATGGAGGTGATTGAACCCTCTTGGAATGGCAGAAGTCTGCCGGGGAAACACGGGCTCAAGGCTATACCGTGGACTTTACACATATGAGATCCATTTAGGTCTTACATATGGAACCCAGCCTCCTACCGGTTCTCGAGGATTCAGCGAGTGAAGGCCTGGCGCCGGACGCTCCGCCACGTCTGGCTGCCGAGGGGACGGAGGAACTCAACAGGGTCTGCTGTATGGACTCTCTGGAGTGATTTTGCAAGCCGACCCGAAGCCGGGGCCTCTCAGTGCTTCTACCCGTTTGAGGTGAGAACACAGGAGGATACCGGCTCCACACGAAGGCTATAGAATCTAGCGAATGTGTTAGGGGTCACCCAGCCCGCAGCCCTAAAGATATCTGCGAGCGAGGCGCCCCGGAGGATGCAACACTTCTGGTTGAGTGAGCTCGCAACCTGAACGGGCAGGAGTAGCGGGAACCTTGGGCACATAGCCGGGCCGGGGCCTCAGGGTTACCTGGGAATCAGCCGGCCTGAACTCTAGGCACGAATCGTTGACCGAAAATGCGTGCAGGTCCCCTACACTCTTGATGGAGGCCTTCAGCTCAACCGTCTGCAAAGGCTCAAATGGGCCCTGTTGTAGTGCCGTGAGCACTAGAGTCAGGTCCCAAGAGGGTATAGAGGGGGTCCGTGGAGGGTTTAACCTTCTCGCCCCCTTAAGGAACCTGACGACCAGGTCATGCTTCCCCAGCGACCTCCCTTCTACGGGGTCGTGGTTAGCAGCGATTGCAGTGACATGCACTTCAGTCAGGTTCCACTTCAAAGAACAGGTTCCACTTCAAAGCATAGGCGTGTCTTGTTGACGGTGCTCTCGCTGAAGTGATGGTGTCGACTACCTCTTGGGGTAGGTCACTCAGAACCTCCGCGGGTGCCAAAGGGTGCCCCGTCTCTGAGTCAGCAAATCCTTCCTCAGAGGAATCGGCCAAGGAGGGGCTGTCGCGAGGAGCATTAGTTCCGGGAACCAGGTCCGGGTAGGCCAATAGGGTGCCACCAACAGGACCTGATCCTCGTCCTCCCTGAACATGCACAGCAACTGTGCAAGAAGGCTCACTGGGGGAAACGCATACTTGCGAATGCCCCGCGGCCAGCTGTGTGCCATTGCGTCCATGCCGAGTGTTCCCTCGTCCAGGGAGAAGAACAACTGTCAGTGAGAGGTTTCTGGAGAGGCAAACAGGTCTACCTGAGC
>NW_015505373.1:352762-353782 GCF_001515645.1 Sinocyclocheilus grahami
CTTCAGCTCAACCGTCTGCAAAGGCTCAAATGGGCCCTGTTGTAGTGCCGTGAGCACTAGAGTCAGGTCCCAAGAGGGTATAGAGGGGGGCCGTGGAGGGTTTAACCTTCTCGCCCCCTTAAGGAACCTGACGACCAGGTCATGCTTCCCCAGCGACCTCCCTTCTACGGGGTCGTGGTTAGCAGCGATTGCAGTGACATGCACTTCAGTCAGGTTCCACTTCAAAGAACAGGTTCCACTTCAAAGCATAGGCGTGTCTTGTTGACGGTGCTCTCGCTGAAGTGATGGTGTCGACTACCTCTTGGGGTAGGTCACTCAGAACCTCCGCGGGTGCCAAAGGGTGCCCCGTCTCTGAGTCAGCAAATCCTTCCTCAGAGGAATCGGCCAAGGAGGGGCTGTCGCGAGGAGCATTAGTTCCGGGAACCAGGTCCGGGTAGGCCAATAGGGTGCCACCAACAGGACCTGATCCTCGTCCTCCCTGAACATGCACAGCAACTGTGCAAGAAGGCTCACTGGGGGAAACGCATACTTGCGAATGCCCCGCGGCCAGCTGTGTGCCATTGCGTCCATGCCGAGTGTTCCCTCGTCCAGGGAGAAGAACAACTGTCAGTGAGAGGTTTCTGGAGAGGCAAACAGGTCTACCTGAGCGGCTCCGAAATGTCTCCAAACCAGCTGGACTGTCTGGGGATGGAGTCGCCATTCTCCTGGGAGCGCAACTCGGGACAGCTCGTCGGCTGCCCGGTTGGGCAGCTCAGGAATGTGAACAGCACGAAGCAACCTCAGATGCTTCTGACTCCAGAGGAGGAGGTGGCGGGCGAGTTGCGACAAGCGACAGGAGCGCAGACCACCTTGTCGGTTGATGTACACAACGGTCGCTGTGTTGTCCGTGAGGACTAGTACATGCTTGCCTCGTAAGCGCCCTTTGAGACGGCTCAGGGCAAGGTGCACTGCCAGCAACTCGAGACAGTTGATGTGCCAGTGCAGTTGGGGCCCCGTCCAAACCCCTGACACTGCAAGCCC
>NW_015505373.1:353864-358585 GCF_001515645.1 Sinocyclocheilus grahami
GGACCGCCATCCTGCTCTTGAATGTATTCAAGCAGTTCAACACCGACTGAGCACGTTCCTGTGTGAGACATGCTGTCTATTCGACAGAGTCCAACTCCATACCGAGAAAAGAGATTCTCTGCGTCGGGGAGAGTTTGCTCTTTTCCCAGTTGACCCGAAGGCCCAACAGGCTGAGGTGTGAAAGTACCAAATCACTGTGTTCGCACAACTGATCCCGAGACTGAGCGAGTATGAGCCAATCGTCGAGGTAGTTGAGAATGCGAATGTCCTGTTCTCTCATGGGAACAAGGGCTGCCTCCGTAACTTTCGTGAAGACACGGGGTGACAGGGACAGCCCGAAGGGCAGGACCTTGTACTGGTATGCCCGCCCCTCGAACGCAAACCACAGAAATGGCCTGTGGCGCTTAAGGATCGAAACATGGAAGTACGCGTCCCTCAGGTCGATCGCTGTGAACCAATCTTGGGGACGGATACTCCTGAAGATGCATTTCTGCGTGAGCATCTTGAACAGGAGCCTGTGAAGGGCCGCAGGTCAAGACGCGCAGATCCAAGATCGGTCTCAACCCACCGCATTTCTTGGGTACAATGAAGTAAGGGCTGTAAAACCCCGACCTCATATCGGCTGGAGGAACCGGCTCTATCGCGTTCTTCGCCAGTAGGACTGCAATCTCTGCACGCAAGACAGAGGCATCTGCTGCTTTCACTGACGTAAAGTGGACGCCCCTGAACTTGGGAGGGCGCCGGGCGAACTGAATCGTATAGCCGAGCCTGACGGTTCGAAGAAGCCATCAAGACGTGCTGGGTAGCTCTAGCCAGGCTCCCAGACACCGCGTAAGTGGCATCAACGGAACTACAGGCGTACCTGCAGTGGGCAGCGCGGAAGAACGCAGGGACCCGGCCCGGGCGTCTCGGTGCCGGTCCGAGGCGGGGTCTGGGTGTGTGTAACGTTGACCTGCGTTTGAGCAGAGGGTGCGTGGGTAGTCCGTTGGTTCGTCCTCCCGAGCCGTGTCCATTGGTTCCGCGTCCTCCCGTCCACAACCCCCCGTCCCCTCAGGGGACCCAGAGGTAGAAGAAATTGCTCTTTTGTCGTGTATTTGGGCACCACTGACACCCAAATATTTCTTGATGATATCTCCCAAGGCCATCAAGGGTGGTGAGGGAGGATGAGCCACTGGGCCGGTTTCTGGCAGTGAAAGGTTCCGTCCACGACCCAGCAATCTCATCATGCACCTCTGGGAAGAAAGGCACTGGGGTGGGGCCCTGAGAACCAGCGCGCGCCACCCCGAGAAACCAGTCGTCCAACCTTGAGGGTTCGGGACGTGGTGGAAGATTCCACTCGAGCCCGACACTCTCGGCGGCCCGGGAAAGCATAGCCATCATTTCCGGGTCCGTATCCGGCACCGCTGACTGCCCAAAGGGCGGCAACGCTGACGGATCTTCATCCCCGGAGAAATCCAGCTCACCCTCCGATGCTGCAACCGACATTCGGTCGTCGGGGGGAGCCTCGGAATAAACAGGTGGTACCCCCCGGGAGGGTCCAGCCTGCTCTTTTGAGAGCGCACGGATGGTACGACATCTTTAAAAAGACGTTCCACCCGTGAAGCTCTTTTAGATGGAATTTGCTCTTTTAGTGTGCTGAAGTGCACAGGGGAGATGACTGTCTGCAACACACTCGACACGGGGAAACCACCGCCGCTTAAGCGCCGTCCACCAGCATGAGAGCCCACGAAGAGCGTGCTTGACTGTAGTTTGTACTACTATAGAACTTGGTCAGGAGCAGAACGATAGAACCGCTCGGCTCCGAAGCGAAAAGCTGAATATGAGCTGCATCTGCTGCCTACTTATACTCACGCTGTGATCAGCAGCAGCTGGATGCAATAATCGCATGCCAATGTGCATTGGCTCGTTTAGTTTACACTCTAAGTAGATTGGTCTCTCTAAGCGAGATCCCAATTCGTCGGTCATCCAACGTGACGTCGAGAGTGACGGACTGAAAGGGAACACCATGTTTCTTGATGATGTCTCCCAAGGGTAACATGTAAAGTGTGAAAAGCAACTGTCCTAGTACTGAGCCTTGTGATACTCCATACAGTGGCTTGTCTACATGGTGACCAGGGGTGGCACCGGCCCCCACTGAAATCTGGTTGGCCACCTAGGTCCCCTCCACCAGATGTCTTGTGATTGGCTTGTTTTTTATTAAATTTCTAACTTCTCTTCTATATACTTAATTTTAGGTTGTTTCTATAGCGTTATCGTAATGACAAAAGTTGACAGCGCAGTATTGGAACGTGATAGCGCTTCTATGTAAACGCGAGCTCGAAGTTATCCACTCGCAAGAGGATTTCCTTCACTTTCACACAAAACTGGATGAGCGCTTTTAAATATACAGTGTTGTCTTATGACCTGGCTCTGCTCTCTCAGATATTGCGTGTGCACGCTCAAAATTTTTCCTTGCATCATTGAAGCCAGAAGAGCTTTTTTTCATTTAAAAAATGGGGTTAGCATTTCACCTGGGCTAAAAGCTGTCTCTCTTTGTTTATAGCGATCACACAAAGTTCTGTTATGACCAGTGAATCTCTCTACACTGCATGATCAATCTATTTATTAACATCCTGTATACACTCTGTATGTTATGAGAGGATTCGATTGTATAACATGGAACAAAAACTGGTGTGTTGCAGCCAATAGGTATGAGACAAAACCAGCATGTACTGTCATGAGGATGATGAAAATGTTTTCATTTGTGTAAAGTCCCTTTAAGTGTTTTTCTTCATTGAAAATGTACAATTTCTCATGTGGTAACACTTAATTTATTTGATTTTATTCAACCCAAAAATATGAACCTAATTACATTATAATAACTTGGGTTACAGTGATAAAATGAGATTTAAGATAATTTATTGCTATGAATTGATGAAGGTCAGATAAGTAAGATTTGAGCTATGCCAATGCAATTCCACTAACACCAACATAACTTTGTAGTCTACTCAAAAGAATGTTGTGGTTGATAGTGCCAAACGTAGCACTAAGATTCAGTAGCACTAACAGAGAAATACAACCACAATCGGATGGTAAGAGCAATTCATTTGTAACTCTGATGAGAGTAGTCTCAGTACTATGATATGGTCTGAATCCTGAATGGAAATCCTCACAGATACCATTTCTCTCTAAGAAGGAACATGACTCAGAGGATACTGCCTTTTCTAGTATTTTTGACAGAAAAAGGAGATTTGAGATTGAGATTTTTTTTATTGAGAGGCTTAATAACAGCCAATTTCAAGGTTTTGGGGACATATCCTAAAGATAGAGAATGAGTGGAATTGTTCCTCAGGGGATCTATAGTGCACTATCTGATACGATACTGTAGCTGACGTCTGCATGGTTAGAATATTATCTTTAAAGGTGGGGTTAGTGATTTCTGGTAGCCAATGTTGATATTTCAGATCACCAAAACAAACACGCCCTACCCCAAAAGGGTCTCGCCCCTATTTTGATAGCTCCGCCCCACATATACATACGCAACCCAGGCAACGATTATGGCGGAATCTGCTGTATTATTATCTGCTGTATTAAACATATTATCTTACTTTTCGGACACACTTTGGGAGCTGACGCTTGAAAGAGACAATGTAGGAGGTTTAGACGCTCCAGGCTTATAGGGTGTGGAAATGAATGTGTTTTTATCATAGCGAATGACAATACGATTGCAGATGAACAAACAAGTGAACATTACACACAAGCATATTCAAGCAAAAGCCAGCATATATTAGTTCTGTGAAACAAAGCAAAACCAATGTTACTCAACTATCGAGAAGAAACAAAGCAACCTCAGCATCCGATAGCAGGCCTTCCCGCTCCTAGAGTTGTCTCCAGCGCTGGAAAGCTGATCCGATATTTACACGGGTCCTACTTCGTGCGTTATCGTAAGCCTTCTTTTGTTCCGCAGACGTTTTCCTCTTTTATTTTTTATCTGCCATCTCTATCTTTCTGTCGTTGCTCGGCTCGGCTAATGTCCGTCCTGTGCACTGAGTGCTCTCTCCTCCCCATCATGAGTAGACACACCCCTTACTGCTGATTGGTTATTGGTTTGTTTTGGTACTCGGCCCGACCAAAAATACATACCCCACCTTTAATAGTATCAATCTTGGAAGAATGGGATCTGAGAAAATTTCTTGCTTCCTCTGGGGAGTGCAGCATTTTAGGTTCCCCTTGTTTCAAAATGAGCTTCATCGTTGCAGGATAAAGGAGAAGGGTCTGGCTGCAGCCTCGCACTTGCACTCTCAGACTTGCATTCTCAGGCTTGCTCTCTCAGACACTTGCACTTCCGCTAGCGACGTCACTTGCAGTCTTTATTTTTTTTATTTTGTTCTATTTATTTATTCTTTTTGTTTGAATCTCTCAACATTTTACAACAGTTGCCAGGTGGTGAAGACAAGACAAAAGAAACTAAATTACGAAGTCACTTGCAATCGCCACTTGCACTCTTCGATACCTGCGACGTCACTTGCAATCGACCCAAATCGTGCGTGTTGCCAGTGGAGACAAGACGCTGTGGTGGTGATTAAATGATTAAAACTAATTTAGTACCGTAACCTACAGAGTCCTGCAAGCCATCTGTAGGAGAAAAAGACAAGACCCGCAAATCCGTGGCCACAGAACAGCAGAATATGAACGCAATGCACAAAGTCTCTTGCTAAGCGTTTTCCTCCTGTAGAAAAACA
>NW_015505373.1:359288-360051 GCF_001515645.1 Sinocyclocheilus grahami
TACATAACTAATATGTACAGGCAAGCAGGTGAGCCCAGAATAAACGCAACACGCACAGTTTCGCGTTAAGCGTTTTTCCATATAGCGTAAACTGTCTACAGCTCTTTTATATCATTGTCTTTGTCCATTAAGCTACATTACGTGTTTTATTTATAATGATTTTCTATGGGAGGAAACTGTGTAACATGCAATTTAATGCATTGCGTTCTGGGCTCGTTTGCTTGCCTGTACGGAGTTGACCTTTTAAAATCACTTAATGCATTTCATAATGCACGTTCATATTTGCTGTTCTGTATATACTTTGAGTCAACAACAAGACATATAGGCTACTAAATTGTCTTTATCATCCGTTATTATGCCACATTAAGCATTTTGCTGTATGGAAGGACAAGTGAAAGTTTGCGCATTGTGTTATGGCCATCTTCTTGCCTTGTAGTACATTAAATAATAACTATATATCGAATTTTATCTTTTAATTGCACTTAATGTATCTTAATACATTAAGCCATATTAAGTGATTATGTTTTTCTACAGGAGGAAAAACGCTTAACGAGAGAATTTGTGCATTGCGTTCATATTCTGCTGTTCTGTAGCCACGGATTTGCGGGTCTTATCTTTTTCTTGCAGGACCCTGTTATTGTACTAAATACTTATACTTGTATAGTACTTTCATTAGTTTTAATAAGTATTGCTTTTTATTTCTCCTTTCCTATTACTTGTTTCGCTTCTGTTTCAGTTTGTATAACCATTTCTTACTATGTGT
>NW_015505373.1:367812-369082 GCF_001515645.1 Sinocyclocheilus grahami
GCAAATCCGTGGCCACAGAACAGCAGAATATGAACGCAATGCACAAAGTCTCTTGCTAAGCGTTTTCCTCCTGTAGAAAAACATAAACACTTAACATGGCTTAATGTATTAAGATGCTATTAAAATATCAAATTAAATATACAGTTTATTAATATAATGAATATTATTATACATAATGTGGCTTAATGGACTAAGATGATAAAGACCAAACGCAATGCTCTTCATTATTAAAATATAGCCTACATAACTAATATACAGGCAAGCAGGTGAGCCCAGAATAAACGCAACACGCAAAGTTTCGCGTTAAGCATTTTTCCATATAGAATAAACTGTCTACAGCTCTTTTATATCATTGTCTTTGTCCATTAAGCTACATTACGTGTTTTATTTATAATGATTTTCTATGGGAGGAAACTGTGTAACATGCAATTTAATGCATTGCGTTCTGGGCTCGTTTGCTTGCCTGTACGGAGTTGACCTTTTAAAATCACTTAATGCATTTCATAATGCACGTTCATATTTGCTGTTCTGTATATACTTTGAGTCAACAACAAGACATATAGGCTACTAAATTGTCTTTATCATCCGTTATTATGCCACATTAAGCATTTTGCTGTATGGAAGGACAAGTGAAAGTTTGCGCATTGTGTTATGGCCATCTTCTTGCCTTGTAGTACATTAAATAATAACTATATATCGAATTTTATCTTTTAATTGCACTTAATGTATCTTAATACATTAAGCCATATTAAGTGATTATGTTTTTCTACAGGAGGAAAAACGCTTAACGAGAGAATTTGTGCATTGCGTTCATATTCTGCTGTTCTGTAGCCACGGATTTGCGGGTCTTATCTTTTTCTTGCAGGACCCTGTTATTGTACTAAATACTTATACTTGTATAGTACTTTCATTAGTTTTAATAAGTATTGCTTTTTATTTCTCCTTTCCTATTACTTGTTTCGCTTCTGTTTCAGTTTGTATAACCATTTCTTACTATGTGTCAGTGTCAGTAAGTGTCAGTAAGTTGTTGTTTTTTAGCATCTAAGTTTGGCAGTGTTATTTTTAGGATTACTGATAAATTACTGTCATTTGATTTGTATTATTTGTATTTGTTATTTATTTTAATTTTAGTTAAATTATGTCTGAATTTATTATGTCTGTATAGGTCTTTTATTAAGTTTTTAGTTTTATTTAATTTGAGATATTTTAATACTTCAAACTAAATGGAAATTAAATAATATATATTGAATTTATAAATGTGTATGTATTA
>NW_015505373.1:369251-382245 GCF_001515645.1 Sinocyclocheilus grahami
TTTGTCATTTTTATTTAATCTCTTTATTTTTAAAATGTGTATAGGTAGTATTTATAAAGTTTTAGCTTTTAGTTTTGGATCTGTTTTTAGTTGTTTTAATACTACAATTGATTACTTCTGTTGTCCTCATTTGTAAATCGCTTTGGATAAAAGCGTCTAATAAATGACTAAATAAAAAAATAAAAAAAATAAATAATCATTAAATCACCACCACAGCCTCTTGTCTCCATTGGCAACACGCACGATTTGTGTCGATTGCAAGTGACGTCGCAGGTATCGAAGAGTGCAAGTGGCGATTGCAAGTGACTTCGTAATTTAGTTTCTTTTGTCTTGTCTTCACCACCTGGCTACTGTTGTAAAATGTTGAGAGATTCAAACAAAAAGTAATCAATAAATAGAACAAAATAAAAAATAAAAAAGACTGCAAGTGATGTCGCTAGCGGAAGAGCAAGTGTCTGAGAGTGCAAGCCTGAGAATGCAAGTCTGAGAGTGCAAGCGCAAGGCTGCAGCCAGACCCTTTTGGGATAAAGAAGAAAATTCTGTATACCAGCTTCCCTCATTTCCTTCTGAATTGGTGCAAATGCACTTCTTCTTTTTACAGTCATGGGAGAAAAGTTTGGAAAGAAGTTCAGCGTTGCTCCGTCACTTGTTTTCACTAGGTCATGAAATCTGGCATCCCACAGAACGAGCTCCCTGTCTGTGTACCGCAAAAGTTTAAAGAGAAAAAGACATGGTTTAACGTGATCTGATGAGGCCTTTGTATAGATGTGATGTGCTCGCTCCACTTCAATCTCTCTACCTGCCAGAGAAGGGAGCCACACAGGTAGCAAGCTTAAAAAAAAACAAACATAAAAATTCCATCAGTGAGGGAACTTTCTTTTGTTCCCTCATCTCACCTATAAGAAAATTGAGTTTAGAGCATAGCGACTGGACAACTGAGATCTGAGAGGCAAACTCACTTCGCATCGCTGTCAGTTTGAATCTTAAAATGCCCTCAAAGCTTGCTATAGCGATCGGCATTTTGTCATCCATCCATGGTTGTTGTCTTGGAATTTTTTCTTAATCGGAGAAGATGACGGTGATAAATCCTGCAATTTCCGATTGTGTGCCATCTGGTAAAGCGAAATTATCGAAGAAAACTTAAAATAAAACCAAAAGAACGGCAAAAAGGGGCCAGGTGTCCAGAGCTCTACTCGAGTGTGACTAGGTCCATGAGCACATCATGTGATTCCTCAAAATTTAATTTTTTTTACTAACCACGCATAAACGTTGTTTTCTCGAAGACAAACATGTACATTCATGCTGCTCACATATTATTGTAGCCCAGTTAGTGCTGACTACAGTGTAATCAGACTTTAGACATGAATATGTTTTTAAGATCCTGAAAAAAACACAAATGTCAGGGCATTTCAAAACTTCTCCAGGGCCCCAAACCCCCCTCAGAGTTAAATATGGGATCAAAGTATTGACATAAAGTAAATAAACCCATGTGTTAGAAGACTCAAAATGATCCCATTCAAAATAATCCACTTTTTTATTGTTTTTGTCATTTATATATCGTATTTTATTTTATGGCATAAATTACACTGTACTGTACTGTGCTGTACAGTAAAAAGTAAGTACACTTCAAGCACTGCCGTCACTAATATATTACTGTAACAGTAGTCAAATAGCTGGAGGTCTTAAGCATGTATATGATAAATAATTAGTTGAGATTAAATGTTAAAATGTTATATTATCCTAACCAGTAATATTTTTATGTTAATTTAAAAATTAAATTGTCACAATTCCAGCCTTACAATGGTGTTTGAGAGGAACTAAAACTACAGTCCTCTAAAACTACATTTCGACAGAGAAAACCTTTTTTGATCTTCAACTTACAGCACCTGGTGGTGATTTCGCAAATGAGTTTCACATGTGACTGAGTTGAATTTACCTTCACAACCTTTAATTCTAAGAAGCATGCCTGCAGGGTGCAGTGTGTCCACACTTGATGAATTGAATGCTACTGTGTAGCATGCACATTCTTAAAGGCCACATCTGTATTTTATTTTTTATTTATTTTTTTTAAAGAAGACAAATGTGAATTTATGAGTATTTTATGAGCTTTGTGGTTCAGGGTTAAGTATACTGTATTAATGTGAGTCTTTGGTATGTCATTGCATTAACATGCGTTCTTTGAAAATGCTTTTATTAAAGGGGTCATATGATATGATTTCAATTTTTCCTTTCTCTTTGAAGTGTTACAAGCTCTTGGTGCATAAAGAAGATCTGTAAAGTTGCAAAGACTAAAGTCTCAAATCCAAAGAGATATTCTTTATAAAAGTTAAGAGTCAACCACGCCTACCTAAAACGGCTCGTTCTAACACGCCCCCACATGTCTACGTCACGATGTGGGAAGATTTGCATAACGCCGCCCAAATGTTCACGCAAAGAAAGAAGGCGTAACTTTTATTCTCGCTGTAGTATTGTTGCTGCCGCCATGTCGTGAAGATGCTGTGTTTCGTTGTGAAAGCGAAACTGCTTTGTTTGGCCTTCCAAAAGAGGACGATATCCGCTTCGTCATGCCTAGAGTTGATCCGTGCTGGTCGCTGAGAAAATACATCAACTTCGCGCGCGCTTGTTTTGTATACTGTGTGGAGACCTGCTGAAATCACGTTTGGTCTCGTACTGTATCGCGTACCTTGTCAGCGTTGTGCGCTTTGCTTGGCCTTTTGTTGTGATAAACAGGAAAGTGTGTCCAGCTGAATTCAATTTGAATATAAAAAGCATAGTATACCGTGGCAGCGGTTGCTGCAGCCCTCGTGTGAAGCTCTCCTCGTGTGAAGACCGAAGAGTGTAAAGACCATTGACTCTACCGTTCGACTCCCCCAAGCAGGGACACCGGCAAGGCACATAAGTATCGCTTCTGAATCATTCTCTTTCCTTTGTTATCACCGTATACAGAGAAACATTTAGGCCAAAGAGAAGTTAAAGAAATACAGAGCCCCACATGCTTAAATGATCACAAATTCTGCAAAACCAGTGTTAATTTTGACAGCAAATGTTGATCTAGTCTTAGTCATAGTCTTTTGACTAAAATGCCATTTAGTTTGTCATATTTTAGTCATCTGAATTGTTTTAGTCGACTAAATCTGGCTCAAATCTAATGGGTTTAGTTGGAGTAATGCATTTATTAAGAATTTCTCTAAAATTTCCAAACTCAGGTTTGATATTAAGGTTTTATCATGCAATATAGACACAGATTTAGCTGTTGTGACACACAACATGCCTTTATATTAAAATTAAATAAAACCACTTCTCATAAAAAGACAAGTACATGGTCCTGCTTTTAATGAAATAGCAATGGTTATATAATATGCATTCTTTATAACAACTTAACACATTCTTTATTATTTCAAGCAGGCATGTTTATTTATTTACATTACATTTTACACTTAGTCATTTAGCAGACGCTTTTATCCAAAGCGACTTACAAATGAGGACAATAAAAGCAGTCAAAACTAACAAAAGAGCAACAATATATAAGTGCTAATGACAAGTCTCGGTTAGCCAAACGCAGTACACGTAGCAAGGTGTATATATATATATATATATACTGTATATACAGTATATATATATATATATATACACCTTGCTACGTGTACTGCGTTTGGCTAACCGAGACTTGTCATTAGCACTTATATATTGTTGCTCTTTTGTTAGTTTTGACTGCTTTTATTGTCCTCATTTGTAATTCGCTTTGGATAAAAGCATCTTCTAAATGACTAAATGTAATGTAAATGTCATTACACCAAATACACAAAATAATGTTCTTTTTAGCAACATCATATGACCCCTTTAAAGTGGTCTTCAATTCAAAACCTCAGTTTAATGATATTAAAGAATAATGTTTCCTGAGTTCTGTTCATATTTGCTCTTTGTTGACATTGACATTCAGAACATTGTCTTGTTCTCTGCTTTAATGGCTTTCAGCAAAAAAATATGATTGTCTACATGGAGAGGAAAGTCATTGAAGATCCAGCCATTGCTAATGAGAGCTTTGTCTCCATCAAGAAGAACATTTGCACTTTTAGAGAAGGTGAGGCATTATCCAAAAAGCACTTTATTATACCTCATGTAGTTTGTGTGGTTGTGTGTGTATTAGGGATGTAACGATATTATCAATATTGTGGTATCGCGATAGCAAAACTGTCTCAAAATGATTGTGGTCACATGACAGTATGAAACGAGGTCTTCAGGGCAAAAAGTGTAGATTTTTTAAATATACTTAAACTTTTTATTCTAACATAAAAGGTCTTTAAAGTTGTGTTTTGGGCCATTATGCTTTGGCACAGTATCTGTCAAACGAACTAAAACCGAAAGCACAATATGGCTTAATTCCTTCATCAAGTCTGTTTTCGCTTTCAAAGCACTTCGTTCACACGATCAGCTTGTGATCCAGTGTTTTCTGTGCCTCAGAACGGCTCAGTTCACAGTGAATGCAGTGAACTCGTTTATTGCATGTGCTGTGAGTTTAGCGCATGTTTGGGAACGCAACGGCCATCAGTTATGCTTTTTCACTTTTGCATAATTCCCAACATTTTAATGGGCAAATGATTCCAGCATTTCACTAGATTTGTAGTGAGACACATTTTTGTAAGCCAGTTTTCACTGAAGCTGGAGTTTTCTGTCAAAATAAAAGCTGTCTTAAATAAAAGTGCAGTATGAATTGCTAACAGCTAGCTGTTTAAATGGGTTACGTTACTGCAGTCCAAATTCAAAATATCTCTTTCAAGTGTAGATATTAGGAAACAAGTATTGTAATTTCCCTACTGTAGTGTAAAGCAAAAATAATATACCTATGAAATATTTATTTGAATTTATTTTACAGTGCAACTGTTTTACAATAAATGACTATTACTGTCATAGGAATAACAATAATATACAATTATTATTATTATTATATTCAAATTTGTTTGGCTTCTAAAACAGCAGTGTGAATGTAATTTACACTGAGACAGTATAACAGGATGGGCGCTTTTTATTTAACTTCTTTTGGACTGATGCATGCAACACCAGCTGAGTGCCATGAAACAGCTTGAAAGATCAAAGACAATTTTTTTATATAACTCCGACTGGATTCTTCTGAAAGAAGAAAGTCATATACACCTAGGATGACTTAAGGGTGAGTAATTTATGGACTAATTTTCATTTTTGGGTGAACTAACCCTTTAAGTTTTCTTAGGAACATGGGTTGGAGCTCTTAATTTCGAACTCTCAAAGTGTATTGGATAGAAGAATTTAACTTTCAAATGTTAAAAATTTCAAAAACTTAATTTGTCTTTTTTTTCATATCGCAACAAATATCATATCTTGGATTTCTTATCGAGATATTATCGTATCGTGAGATTTTGATATTGTTACATCCCTAGTGTGTATGCTTCAACATGCATAGATATATTTTGTTGACATTGATAAAGGAAAAATTTGAATACTACAAAATGGTGTAATGTGTTTACAGAAATAGTTGGCTACAATATAAATATGTTTACACAACGATGATGTACTAAAAATAGAAACATTTTTCCTTTGTATTTTTGACATCTTTCAAAAACTTACACTTTGAACCCCTTTTTTTTTTCAAATGTTTGCTTTTTCAGGCCCCCAAATTGCCATTGTCATGTACATGAACTGACAAAACATATAACAGGCTTTCCATTTTTTAGTTGAAATCGGTGTTGTGCAAATGCCCCCTCTTAGTTGCTAACTGTTAACTACATGTGCAGTATTTAAGGAAAACTATTGCAGTGACTATAAAAACTGCTTAGGACTTAGAAACGTTAACCAGTGTTCCTAAGTTAAGATAAAATGTATAAAACTGATATGCAACCTGTTGACCTGTTTCATAGATTATGATGATATTTCCAATTGTGTCGACTTCATCATTTGTTTGGGAGGAGATGGGACTTTGCTGTATGCTTCTTCTCTCTTCCAGGTTTGAAAATCTTTTATAAACTGTTATAATAATGACAGAATAATTAAAATATAAGTGCACTGTCAAAGAAATAGAAATAACATTTTTAAAAATGTGTTTTGTTACATTTTTGTATTATTATTGTGCCCTGTTCACACTCACACTGATTTTATTTCTGGAGGTTCCAGCTCTAACTTTATTGGTGGGCTGCATTACTAGACTTAGGTCTTGAAAATGTGGTTGGTGAGTGTGGGTGTGGTAAACTTGCTCTCATGTGCACTTGAGTGTGTGTATGTCCTCTGAAAAATTCTTGTTGCTTGCCGATTGTAAACAGAGAGGTTGAACTATGTATTCTGATATGTCAAAATAGATCTGTGCATTAGTAGGAATGCAAGCTGTTAGACCTTCCACTGTCATGTCATTAATCAAACTGCAAAAAAAAAAGCTTGCTTCTTTTCTGGAAAACTTTGAATCATAATTGAATCGCTGACAAACAATTGCGTGCGTATTGGCAAGTAGTTGTGTTGACAATGATTTTTGTTTGCTCAAGTATGCGTGTAACACAATATAACCAAACCCAAAACTACTCTAGCCTATTACTCTTTTTACTTAATATCCATTTGGATTTTTAGTGCTTAATAACCTTTTCTTTTAGTATCTTAATTGTTAAGGCTATATATGGCTCATTTCCAGAGATATGGGAATTTCAATGTGGCCCCATGAATAAGTTTTTAAATTGTACATATTTTCTGTGGTCAAGAACCAAATGTGGGTCAAGGTTGCATTCATCTGAAACATTTAAAGAAGAATATCTGAAAAATAAATCATGTTGAAACTAGAAATGTATCAAAGCAATTGTATAGAACATATTTCATCAATCATCATCAAAACTTTATTAAGGACACACATGGTCCAAAAAACACAGACAATACAGCGAGCAAAATAAACAAACAGCTAATAGTTAAAAGACAGACAGAATCCACAACATCAAATATTTACATACAGACTAAAACGCCAGTGGTTCCACATGCTGGAGAAAAATCTGACTGAACTAAGTGCTGGGTTCGTCAGTGTTGAAATTATACTGTTTGCAGTGTCTGATAACCTACACATACACTTCAGAGCAGGTTGGCACACCAACACTAACAAACATTTGGCTTGCACTGATCCATTGTGGAAAGCAGCCTCAATCCATCGTTATATGCTACACTGAGTTTCTGCATGCTACACCACCACAAAAGGGCAGCATACATAGGGGTACAAAATGCTCTAAAAAAGTGTAGTCTTAACAGATCCTGAGCACATTCTAAATTTGAGCATCAGCATATTAACTTGAGCGTATATCATACGACACTGTCTGTAAATGTCTCTATCATGAAACAAGGCATCAGTTATATAATGTCCTAAGTATTTAACCTCCTTGCATACTTTAAGGGCAGTACCAGACAGAGAAAAGTCAGGAAATGAAAGTTTCCTGTCCTCCCTACTCCTAATTATCATAATATTACTCTTCTTTGCATTATATTTAATATCAAAATCTAAGCCATATTGAGAGCAAACCATCAATAACTGTTGAAGGCCTGCACTATATGGACAAAAAAATCACCAAATCGTCCGCATACATCAAGTGGTTGATGATAGTGTTACCAACAATACAACCTGTTCCACAGCTGTTTAGCAGCTTCGATAAATCTTCCATATATACATTAAATAGAAAGGGAGACAAAATGCTTCCCTGTCTAACTCCATTACCTACATTGAATTACACAGAATTACCCCATTTCACATGCATTGACTGATGAGCATACCAAAAGGCCAGAATTCTTACTAAAAATTTAGGAACTGCTCTATTGCATAATTTTTTCATTTACATTTACATTTAATCATTTAGCAGACACTTTCCCATTATATATATATATATATATATATATATATATATATATATATATATATATATATATATATATATATAATGGAATAGAATAGAATAGAACAGAATAGAATAGGTGAGCGCCAGTATTAGTTGGTCAGGTGCTGGCGAAATGGCCAAAGACTCAGCTGTTCGATCGTGTAAATCATTTTCATGATGGTTGTTTTGATTGTATAAATAATTTTCATGATTTACACGATCAAAGGCTTTAGAAGCATCAATAAAACACACAAACATTGTAGAATTGTGCCTGTTATACAAATCTAAAATATCCTTTAAAGCAAAAATACACATATCTGTGCCATGTTTAGGTTTAAAACCAAACTGGTTATCAGAGGTCAGGACAAACAGCTCCAACTTATTTAATAAAGTCCTCTCAAGGACTTTGGATAGAATGCTAGCCAAAGCTATTGGTTGATAATTGTCCATCCTATTTATTTTGCCAGCTTTATCTTTAATAATAGGCACCAATATAACAGACAAGATTGAATTGGGTAAAATACCATGTACTAAAAACCCAGTAAAAAAAATAGCAAGCAGAGGACAAAGTTTCCTACTCACAAACTTCAGATGTTCAGCAGATATCTTATCCATACCACATGCCTTATTATCTTTTAACATCATAACTGTATCATAGACTTTGTGAAGAGAAACAGTTGCATCTTCATTATTATCAATATTGCCCATCACAAAGGAATTACTTTTAACACAGTTAAACAGCTCATAGTAATGTTTTTGCCACAGATGAGTAATATCCTCTGAACCACTTACACCATTGATGTTCGTTGGCAAAGATGTTTTACAGTTATTTACTCTTTTGATTTCTTTCCAGAAATTATTTTGATTATTATCTTGCAGTTTCCTTGCCAGTGAGTCAGCCCTCATTGTATTTTCATTCCTCTTAATGAAACGTAGGGCATATTTAAAGTTAGCATTTGCCCATTTCTTATATTCAAATAAGGGGACATATTTATGTCTACCTGACTCAACCCAAGTTGTGAAGGCCTTTCTAGCCTCAGCATGAAGCTCTTCAATGTAATCATTCCAACCTGGCCTGACTTTATTCATCTTCATGTTGTACAAAGACCTGCTTGAAGCAAGAAGGGACTCCACAATACTCAATGCTTTGTTGCAAGTTCTTACAGTTAAAATCACAGCATGCAGCTGCGTGTTTTGCTAAATCAATATTGCTCAACAAAGTGTCAGACTGAACACAGTATACTCTAAGATCCTCCTCAGACAAGTAGGACCAGTCTATTTTCTCTACACGCATGTCGTTATTCACAGACAAAAGAGTAGGTAAATTACCCAGATTTATAGATATAGAAAGAGGCACATGATCAGTAGTAGCAAATTCATAATTAATCCTCATGGTCTCTAAAGAATCATGTGCATCAGCTGTACAGATGCAGTGATCTAACCAAGAGGTTGTGTGCCATGCCTCACTGATATAAGTGTAACTATTAACAGGTCAAAATACTTTACTTGACAGAATCAAACCATTATCAGAGCAAAACTGCATTAAAGGATTGGCAAATAAAGAGTTACCATCAGAAACATCTGTATTCATATCACCCACAATAAAAAAAAAACATTGGAAGCATTATCCTGAATAAAAGACATGATGTCAACATCCAGTCTGACCATCTTTATTAGCACTCAGGGCTGTTAATATCCTTCTGAGTTCCTTTATTCTTGATACAGCGTATCATAGTCGTGCACGTTTCAAACAAAAGTCACTTGGACTCCTCAATCCACTCAGACGGGTAGTTGTTTGAAACTAGCAACATAATTTGCTAATCATGGCAATCATTTGCATAATAATTTTAATCATGGGACAGTGTTCTCATTTTGATCACAATAAATGTATAAAGCTCATCCTCTACTATCACCTTCCCATCAGCTGCTTTATGTATAAAAATCTCAGATTTCGTTAGAGGGCAAACAACAGCACCTCTAGCATGTGCAGCCACACCCGCTGCCGCCATACTGAAACTGAATTGAAACTGAAACTGATTTGTCTTATTGCAGCGGCGGACTGGCCATCTGGAGCACCGGGAGTTTTCCACTGTACAATGTGGGCCGGCCCATTGCATAAATATAAAGAATGAATTATAGTAAATGTACATAGCCTATAGCCTTCCATCGGCCCATGCGAATGGCCAGCGTGGCCTACTTGAATCAAACATTCAAATTATTTTAGCATGCTCTGGCTCAGTGCAGTGGCTCAAAAGTGCTTGTCAATGTCAAAAGGTTTGAAATAGCCAATCAAATCGAAGAAGGCGGGATTTACAGTTCACAGACGCTGAGCTGCTCGGCATTTGATTGCGAGCTGAGGTAAGCAGCTGAATAGCGAGACAATTCAGCAATATTTGTCACACTGTTTACGATAAAAAAATGTTAAATGACAGACATTAATTTTCAGGGATATAAACTACTACTGGCATTTTCGAATTTCTTAGTGCCATTTACGTTGTTCGCCACAATATAAGATAAGAGTGAATGTTTGTAAATCTATATCCAGGCTTTCTTCTGTAATTTTACGTGTCTAAGAAAATGTTTTTAAAAATCCGTAAAATATCATTCTCAGACTTACTCTAGAACATTGTAATTCTGAAGACTTAATAAAAAATATAATTTGTTAGCCTGTTTCACATGCATCACACACAGGCAGTCAAATGTTTAAAATAATTAAGACTTTTTATTTATTCATTTATTTTTTGAAAGAAGGCTGAATTTATTTGATCAAAAATACAGTAACAAATATTAATACTATGAAATATTACACTTAGGCTACGTCCACACGAAGCCAGAGCTTTCCCTATCCGATCTTTTTTTTCCCCTCGTCTCAAAAAATATCTGCATCCACACGAAACCACAAAACCGACACAAAACGATGTAGTATAAATGCCAGACCAGTATGTGGCGCTGTAATTCTGCCACAGAGATACACTAAAAACGGAGAAGAAGACTTGGACTATGCGCATAAACCTTGCGTGCGGTATACAAACGAACATGGAACAATACATTTATTAATCTGTGTTAATGTTAGTTAATAAAAAGACAATCGTTCACTGTTTGTTCATGTTTTTGTTGCTGTTACGTGAAGTAGCTGTGTCTGACTAAGGGCGAGACGTGGGCTGATGACGTCATCGTTTCAGAAAATATACGGATTCGCTGTCCACACGAAAACGCAAGGGTGGCATTTTCAGATTTATCCACTCTGGGACCCGGTTTAAAAAATATCAGTTTCACTCTCCCAAAACGCCGAATCCATGTGGACGAAATGCCTATACGATACAAAATGTATGCGTATACAGCTAATCGCGTCTCCGTGTGGACGGGGCCTTAAAATAGTGGTTTTCTATTAAACATATTTTAAAATTGATTAAAGCTGAATTTTCAGCATCATTACTCCAGTCTTCAGTGTCACGTTCCTTCAGAAATCATTCTAATATGCTGTTTTACTGCTTAATTATTATAAGTTATTATTTGTGATCAATTATTACTAATGGTGCTTATTATTATCAATACTGAAAACTTTTTAATATATTTTTTATATGTTTTTGCTTAATATTTTGGTGGAAACTGATAGGTCCTACTTTAATTTTTTTCAGGATTATTTGATAAATACAAAGTTAATGAATTCAGCATTTATTTGAAATTTAAACAATTTCTGATAAGTATAAATATCTTTATTGTCACTTAAATGAATTTAATGCAACATTGTTAAATAAAAGTATTAATTTATTTAGGCTATGTGTTTAATCTTACCCTAGACTGAATAGCAATGTATCATATTTTCTACAAAAAGATCGAGCAGCACAACTGTTTTCAACATTGATATTAATCAGAAATGTTTCTTGAGCAGCAAATCAGCATATTTGAATGATTTCTGAAGGACCAATAGAAAGGCACCATTAAACCAGTGCACATTCTGCACTATATTCCAAGTCTTGTGTAAAAATTATTTATTATTATGTTTATTAAAATGTATTTACTATTGGTCATATACACAAGGAAAGGCAAATTATAATGTAAAGAAGTATGCCAGTAATTCATTAATGATAATGATATAAGAATTTCAGTTAAAAAAAATAGATGCCATTTTTATTTCTGTATTGTATTTTTATGTTAGTAAGAGAGGTGTTAAAAATTGCTCTGTGCATAATGAGCTGGTGGGTTTGGTGGATTTTTGTGGATCGGGTGTAGTGGGCCGCTCTCTGCCAGAAAGTCCAGGGCCACTTTTTAGCCCCAGTCCGCCCCTCAAAATATTCCTTTTCCAAGGTTTGTGTGCCTATAAGTATTAATGAAATGTTTATGTTCTTTTAGATTCTGGTTCCTAAGAACCTTTTCTGAATCAGAAACAGAATCAGAAAGAGCTTTATTGCCAAGTATGCTTGCACATACAAGGAATTTGTTATAGTGTCACAAGCTTCCAGTACACGGAGACAACAACAACACACAGATAATAAAAATAAGATGTGAATAAAATACACATGCATAAATATAAACCACAAAAAAAGAATAAATTTTATGTACAGGTGTGCTATAAATAGAATAGGAATAGAATATAATAAAATAAAGTTATAGGGATGTACATTAACTGTTCATGAGGTAGATTGCCTGGGGAAAGAAACTGTTCTTGTGCCTGGCTGTCCTGGTATTCGGTGCTCTGTAACGCCAACCAGATGGCAAAAGTTCAAAAAGGAGATGGCTTGGATGTGATGGATCCAGAGTGATTTTCTGAGCCCTTTTCCTCACTCTGGATGTATATAGTTCTTTGAGGGTAGGTAAGGAGGCACCAATAATCCTTTCAGCAGTCCGAACCGTTCTCTGTAGTCTTCTGATGTCTGATTTTGTAGCTGAACCAAACCAGACAGTTATTGAAGTGCACAGAACAGACTCGATGACGGCTGAGTAGAACTGCTTCAGCAGCTCCTCTGGCAGGTTGAATTTCCTCAGTTAGCGAAGGAAGTACAACCTCTGCTGGGCCTTTTTTGCAATGGAGTCTATGTGAGTGTCCCACTTCAGGTCCTGAGAGATGGTGGTGCCCAGGAACCTGAATGACTCCACTGCAGTCACAGTGCTGTCCATGATGGTGAGTG
>NW_015505373.1:382406-402585 GCF_001515645.1 Sinocyclocheilus grahami
TCCGTTTTGTTAGGAAGGGAACGGACATTTGCGAGATGAATGCTTGGGAGCGCAATCAGAAAGCCGCGCGCGCGGAGCTTCACCAGGGCGCCGGCGCGTTTCCCTCTTCTGCGTCTGCACGCGCGTTTGAACAACACCGCTGTACCTCCGACTAGAATGTCCAACAAAACGTCAGAATAATCAAAAACCGGAAAAATGTTGTCCGGGATGTGCTGCTTAATGTTAAGGAGTTCGTCTCTGGTAAAACTTATAGAAGAAGAATGACAAAACACAGAACAAACAAACAAAAACAATAGAAGAATTGCGGAGCTCAGCGTCCTTGCTGCCATTTGCGGTGCCATGCTGATGTAATAAGCTCATGTCTTCACAGAAACTGATATATGATGTTACAGATTCCGTGAGCTCGTCCAGATCGTTGGTGGCAGCTTCAAAAACACTCCAATTAGATATGCATCCTTTATTGTGGTATAACAATGGTCCAGTATATTACTGTCTCTGGTGGGACATGTAACATGCTGTCTGTATTTTGGCAGTTCATGGGAAATATTTGCTTTATTAAAGTCCCCAAGAATGATTAAAACAGAGGGTGTTGCTGCTCTGTCTCTGTGATCTGATCAGCGAGTTTCTGTAAAGCTGAGCCCACGTGCGCTTGCAGAGGAATGTAAACACTCACGAGAATGAACGAGTGAAACTCCCGCGGCGAATAGAACGGCTTACAGTTAATGAAAAGCGCTTCTAGATCGGAGCAGCACATCTTCTTGTGCTGATTCTTGTGCGCGATTTCCCCGTTGATTCTGCGTCGCAGACTGCTCTAAACAACTGAAAGCCAGGCAGTTGTAGCGCGCTGTCCGGAATGGCGTCATTCAGCCAGGTTTCCGTGAAACACAGAGCAGCAGAGTGTGAAAAATCCTTATTTGTCCGGGAGAGCAGAAGAAGTTCGTCCGTTTTGTTGGGTAGAGAGCGGAGATTCGCCAGATGGATGCTAGGGAGCACCGTTCTGAATCCGCGCTTCCTGAGCTTCACGAGTGCACCGGCTCGCTTCCCCCGTCTGCACGTCCTGAAGCGCTTGATCAGTGCTGCTGCTCCGCCAGCTACAACGTTCAGCAAAACATCCGAATAAACGAAATCCGGTAGAAGATTGTGTGGTGTGTACTGCCGAATGTTCAGCAGCTCATCCCTGGTAAAACTGATCGTGTTTGAGAAACAAAAAACAGGAAAAACTAACAAAAACAGTGCAAACACTGGAGAGCCAAACACTGAGGCTGCCGTCTGCGGCGCCATCGAATAGCAATGAAATCTTTTGGTTTTTAAACCCCTGTTAGTTCTTGAGTTACAGGCACAGTAGTTATTGTGAAAATAAGAACGATCCGTCGTCTTTACAAAGACCTTATTGTACTCTTTTAGAGAAATTGGCTCTTTTAGGGAAATGCTCTTTTACGTGCTGAGACGCACAGGGGAAACGGCCGTTGGCAGCACGACAGGGGTAGTGCAGCCTGAGGTTCGCAACCCACTCGACACAGGAACAACCACCACTGAAGCACTGTCCGCCAACACAAAAAGCTCCCGAGAGCGCGCTAGACTCGTCACACACGAAGCAGTTTGGTAGGAGCAGAACGATGTTGTCGCTCGGCTCTGAAGCGAAAAGCTGGTATGCGTTGCACCAGCTGCCTTTTTATGCTCACACTGTGATCAGTGGCAGCTAGATGCAATCATCGCATGCCAATGTGCATTGGATCGTTTAGTTTACACTCGAAGTGGATTGGTCTCTCTAAGTGAGATCCCAATTCGTCGTTCACCGACGTGACTTGGAGTGACCGACTGAAAGGGAACTAAATATTGTCATTTTGATCCCCTTATACAAAATACTCAATAAACATTCATGACATATTTTGTGCCATTTATGTATTTCTAGAAAGAAAACCATCAGAATTATTCAATTTAGCACAAACGTTTTGTATTTTTATTGATTTATTTGTGTAAATCAGGCTTATTACAGGTCAGATTTCATTCAAAGAAATTGTGTAGTGAAAGCAGGCGATAAATTATCGTTTATACCCTGAAAAAAATACTTTGAATTTACTCAATTTTTTACGTTTTAAAATCAAGTGGTTACACTAATTAAATTTTTCTTACTTTTCGACAAAAAAAATTTAAGTTGAACTTTCTCAATGTTTTTTAGTTATATCAACTCAATTTTAAACATTGGCCATTAATAGATGTTAGTGATCCAAACATAGACATCTCTATATTGCTTAAATGTAAGGATTATTGACTAAAATCTACAGTGGCAGCTGATGAAATTCATTAATTGTACTGTTCATAAATGTGAGGAACAGAATTAATGAACTTTTCTTTTTCCTTAAAGCATGAGTCAATATAGCATTAAAGACTCTTACTAAAAGCTTAGGATCCAAACAATTGCTCCATATGTCCCTCTTGTGCCTTAGATAGAGAGGGAAAAAATCTCACAGGCAAGTGAGCAACAAATTATTATTATCTGAGGTGTTTTAGATACCATTTTTTCTGCAATTCATCTAACAGGTTTTTAATTTTTTTCTTATCTCACTGCTTAACAATGATTTGTATTCTATAACATTTTCCCTATATTTTATAACGACAATTTTTTTGATTGGTTTGTACTTATGCATTGTAGTAATGCAATGAAAGAAAATGTAAAAGCATGTGTTTTTAAAGCCACTATACTAACTTAACAAGTTATTACCTCTATGAATCTAGTACGTTTTAGACTTTGTGTGAGAGAGCGGCCTCCGGCTTCAAGTAAATGAAATATACATTATGTTATGAGAGTGTTCAGCGCTCCATAATACATATATTTGCCCATTTTAGATGAAAAACATCAGGTCATTCAAAGATTATCTTATCTTTTTTAATATAATTCTAGTATTAGACACATCGGGTCATAAAAACCTCAAAGTGAACATGTGAATACAACAAGTCAACAACCCAGGAAGTAAACACTTTTATGATAAACATGTTTATTCGACATATTATATTTCTTCTAGTTTCTTCTGATTTGTTCTAGTTGAATTTACTTGATTTATATAGGTTCGTTCAAAACACAAATGTTACAAAAATAACAACACAATAACACAAATTTTTAAAATGCTAAATTGAATTATGGTATATTTAATTATGGTCAAATTATTTTTTTTTTCAGTGTATAAATGGAAGGTTTGTCTGCTCATACTACCATAACAAATGACGGTTACACTTTATTTTAAGGTGTCCTTCTTACAGTGTAATTATATATTTAAGTACTTATATTAATTAACTATTCATGTACTTACTATATGGTTAGGGTTAGAGTTTGGCTTATTATTTAGTTAATAAATAATACGTTTGGCTTTGGCTTATTATTTAGTTAATAATTTATTGTTATTATAATAGTAAGAACATGTAACGTGTAATAAAGACACCTTAAAATAAAGTGTTGACAATTGATGTTACAACAGGATTTTTATGTTGTTACTAGCTGCATTTGTAAGCACTGTTTAAAATTAACTAATATTTGCTTTACACAGAGCTTTAAAAAGATGGCTAATCTGGCTAGTTCAAAGAAAGGTGTAAATCAGAGATCTCCAACCCTGCTCCTGGAGAGCTACCTTCCTGTAGTCTTCAGTTCTAAGCCTTTTGTGTTGGCTGCCTGTAATTTCCAAGTAACTCTAAACACCTTGATTAGCAGGCTCATGTGTGATTGAGAGAAGGCCTGGCTTTCTGTATTTTACATGTTGGTACAACTGTATGAATAGCCTTGCTCATGGCTTGCTTCTTTTCAAGGAAATGTATATGAGTTATGGAGTATGGATAAGAGTAAATCTCTTATTTACAGTGCATGTGCCTTGTTCATTAGAATCTTTAAAGAGAGTTCAGAACTCAGTCAGTGAGCTTGTGCTGCAAACTCTGAGAAATTTTATTTTTGTTTCTTCATGTTCCTCAGGCAATAGAAGTAAAATAAAATCTGAGGTTCAGACTGCTTGAAACTCATTAATTAGGACAGTTTGACATTACTGACACTGTAGGCTTATGAACTAATTGAAATGTATCTAGTTTTCTATGCATTTATGTGCTCAACAATTATGTATCTTGCAAAAAAAACTTTGATATTTTATCAGTTTATTATCTTTGTTTTCAGTTTTTGTAGCCGTAGTCACTGTTCATTTGCATAAAATGAACCTTTTCTCACATAATCCGCTCACCTCTTGTCATTTATGTTGCCAGAAATTGTAAACTCTATTAGAAATTGAATGACTTCTAGTAGCTTTTTTACTTCAGATTGTTGTCTGTGTGAACACTCCTTAAAAGCATAAATGTAAATGTGTGTGTATGATATAGGAGAGTGTGCCTCCTGTCATGGCCTTCCATTTGGGTTCTCTGGGCTTTCTTACACCATTTAACTTCGACACATTCCAATCTCAGGTCACCCAGGTTATAGAAGGTAAGTCATTACACTGTGAGTAGACATCTGATTTTTCACAATCTGACACAAGCCATTCCAAAGGCTATTTCATTTGGTAGGCATCAGCATTTTGCAGCTATTTGCCTTGTATCCAGGATATTTAATTTTGGAAGAGTAATGTTGTTTTATGTAAAAATATAATTAATTCAATGAAAATATCTTGTCTGTTTTAATTCCTAATACTATGCCAGTACTGTTTGCTTGTCTTAATGTTTTAGTTCATGTTTTCGTACAGTATATTTATAATGTTTTGTAAATAGTGTGTATTTAAAGAATTAATGCAGTATTTCTTGTTCTTTTTGTAGGAAATGCTGCAATAATTCTACGCAGTCGTCTAGAAGTGAAGGTAGTGAAAGAATATAGAGAGAATGGATCTGTGGAGGAAATGAGTTTAGTCACTAATGGGAACAAAACTATGCAGTATCAAGTGAGTACCAGCCCTATTGCTCATTGTTGACTTTTTTAGGGAATTACAGTAACTGTTCAGTCAAAACTTTCATTACATATTGGATTTCAGTAGTGTGTTTAATTTTAATTGCCCTTTCTTTAGGTAGACATGTGAACCATTTATCAAACTATTTCAATTTAGTAGTAATACCGCTAAAATAACTTAGTAACAGAGTAAGTCCTTTGCAATCTATAACAAATAGGAAAAGATGGGGGAGAATCCCCCCCCCTTTATAAACCGTATTTACTGCTTAATTGTAACATATTAGAGATGAGTTGAATAAATGGGTGCATTTTGCCACTGTGACTAATATTTGTTTGCGTAATCATGCATTAAGCAAAAATATCAGTTTTTAAATCTCTTGGTGGTGTTGTGCCGAAATTGTGCAGGAACATTTAGGTCATCAGGCTTGTAATGACATCCAAAGTTTTGTGTATACACAGCCTATCGTACATTTTGGCATGTTCGTTATCATATTCGTTAATGCGCTTATGGTTTGATGCCCTAAATTAATTCAACTTGAATTCCATAACTTTTTGCCAGCCTCATGATGATCTGAGCCAATTTTGGTGAAAATCAGAGGAGCTGTCTAGGACGCGTTCCAAAATGTAGGTTTTCCAAAAATTTTAAAAGGCAGAAATTGAAACCATGGTTTGCATTTGACTGAGCATGAACTCAGGAATTTTGTTTCCAGAGCATTGCAGAAATACAGCCTCAAATTCAGTTCGGCAACACGCCATCAAATTAGTTAATGCTTTATACAATAATGGCTATGATTACAAATAATTATAATTGTAGTGTTCTCGTACAGTGTGTTAAAACTCTGACTAAACACCAGGTTAAACCGTAGCCAATGAAGACAGAGTCATAGTAAGGTTGATCATTTACTGTCACTTATCCTCATTAACATTTGCAGTGAAAACTGTAAAAAAAACAAAAAAAACAATACAACAATATTCAGAGTTCAATATCTTGACTAATATCACATTATAAATGACTGTAACATAAAAATAAACTACTGTTCTCACTGTAGTAGCAATTACAATGGCTATTAGTTGAAGCTGAGTTGAATCGGGTGTGTTAGATGAGGCAGACAGTGCTGGGGTGCTCTAGGACAGTTTGGAAAACCACTGCATTACAGTGACATGTTCTTAAATGTGACTCATATAACAAATACATACATACATGCACAGTTTTAAGGCAGCTTTAATTGCCTTTTTGGTAACTTCATGACTTAACTGACGACATAACTACGGCATTGTTTGCTCGTAGTTTCCTTCGCGATTTGATATGAAATGATACAGGCTACAGTGTGCGTAGGTGCATTTGTGCATGCAATTGAAGAGCATGCGCTACGAGCACAGGTCCATTTCCGTGCTTGTTTGCCTCGCGCCTGGCGCTGAGGTGAAGTTGGAGGGCGCGTCTGAAATGTGTCCCGTTTAATGTGGTCGTAAAGATGTCCTGCGTTTAAATAAACGATGGTTCTTGTCAAGAAAAATGAGACAGAAGCAGCAGTTGTGAGTGGGGTGACCAACCCTAGCCCTGCCCCTGCGTTAAGTGTTTTTAAAGGAGACATATTATGCCCCTTTTAACAATATGTAATATAAGTCTTAGGTGTCCCCAGAATGTGTCTGTGAAGTTTCAGCTCAAAATACCCCACAGATCATTTATTGTATTATTTGGAATATGCCTAGTGGAAGCAGAAACACGCTGTTTTTCGTGCCTGTCTCTTTAAATGCAAGTGAGCTGCTGCTCCCCGCCCCCTTTTCCAGAATAGAGCTGCGCCATGGACCCTTTTAACAAGACTGTGATGAAGTGTTTAACGGTCATCAGCATTGTAAATCCTCGAAAGTTTTTAATATTTGTATTTTTTTTTTAAATGTATGTACATTTATAACACTATTCTTTGTATTATATCACCTTTGCATCAAATAAAAAAAAAACAGTTAACAACACTAATGCGAGGGTGTTTCTAATGCAGCGTCTATGGGAGGGACGGTAAATTTGACATCGTTCTCTCTTCTGACTGCCGATATCAGTCTCTCTCAATTTTTTTCCTTTTATTGAAAGTCATGAAAACACTATCGTGGTGTTTTTCTTTTGCTATTTGAGCAAATGGGAATGCAAAAAATATATTTGTGGTACTCTCCCATTCACTGCTCTTCAAATTTACCCAACTATGACGACTTCCGCTGCTGAGAAACCCAGAAATGTGAAAAAGGTCCATTACAGCTCATACCTGCTAAAAACATCTGTTTTGGTTGTGATTATCATGTTTATCACGCTGAAATCATGCGTTTTAAACCATATTAGTTTAAACTTCGGTTTTCTGAGTGCACACATCCGAAGCACACGTACAGAAAGTGGCTGTCACAGCATGTGAGTACTAAACTAAGTTCTTATTCACACACAAGTTTACGTTAAAAGCACACGAGTTACAAAAACAGTCGGTTATGTCTGTGAAGGTAAACAGCTGGGAAATAAATCGCATGTTTATTTTAGATCTGTGTGGCAGCAGCAATATACAGTAAATAAATCAATAAATCCACTGATCTCTTGTCTCCTCTGAGGCTGGGACACTAAATAGTGTTCTGTGCTCGTCTGTGCAGCCAAAGGCAGAACAGTTAGCATGTTTTGCTCAAACTTTCGCCATGGCATTGGAGCTGGTACACCGTTGTCACTTGCGAAATCAAAATGACAGTGCGTGGGTGGAAACTTACAGATTAAGGGGTGGTAATATTATAATGAGATCCCTTTGCAAAGTCACTAGGGGAGCGAAATCAGATGCTTGTTTTTTCAGACGCTTGCAGAAAAAGGCTTACCAAAACAAAGTTACTGGGTTAAACTTTTTCATGTTTCCTTGGTTGGTAGATGCACCGGGCACCTGATTATAGCACTTAAAACCTGGAAAAGTCAGATTTTCATGATATGTCACCTTTAACGCGTTAAACTGAAAAATTAATTGCCTGTGTTAACGCACTAATTTTGATAGCACTAAAATATACACAATGAAGGTAAAAAAACACATTATTAAGCACACTGGTCTAAACAGAGAAATGAACCGACTTTGTTTCAATCCTGAAAACAGATCATGTTCAACAAGTGAAACAAATAAACCATACCTGGTATTTCCAAAGTGTTTACCACTTCATTCCATGGATTCAAGAAAAAAAGTGAAGTTTTCAAGGTATCTGGTCATAAAAATAAAAAAACATTCTCTTAGCATGTTGATAACAGGAGCAACTATATTATTACATTAGCAATCACTAATATTGCCCACTCCTAATAACTCCTAAAAAAGATTTTGTAGTAATAAACACAACCATGCTTTGTATATACAAAAACTATACAAACCAAATACAAAAACATTTTGTCTGAGAAACTAAATTATTATTGTTAAACACGTTAAAAACAAATACATATTCACAAACAGAACATTTCACAGTAAACATTGGTCTAAACATTCTTAAACTCTAACATTCATAGTGTTACATTGATTGTACACACTCATATTACTTTTCTATCATATTGTTTTATTTTGTAAAGAACATTAAAAAACATCCTAGCATCGTGAGGTATTTAGATGCAATGAAATCAAAATGTTTCACTTGATTTCATACATTTTAGTCAGGAATTATAGTTTGGGAAATGTCTAAATAGTTCAAAGTTAAAATTGAACTTTAAATTTAATGTTTAACTGTTATTATGTCACAATAACACAATAACAACTAATGCAAGTAATAAAAAATGACTCATCAGAAATTATCTCTGCTGACTCAAGCTGCACGTCGCATCGCATTCTTCTTCTGAGATAAATTCTGTCTTATTCCTCACAGTGAGTCTTCTTCCAGAAACGAAAAGTAGCCTAGATGAACTTGATGAATCTTCATACTTTGTTTACATAGGTGATGTGTTCACGTATCTCACATGGATGACTACCTTATGAATAGTGAGCGTTGCTTGTGGGCTTGATCCTATTACAGATAATGAGCTCAGATGGGAAAAACTGGACCTCGCGTTGGTTTCATACGGATTACTTTAGCAGAGAATATTTGTTTTCAGCATGACTTCATCTGAAAGTAGACATTAAAAGATTTTTTATAGACATATTTCTCATGTCTGCGTGTCAAGAATTCGCTGAGTTTTGGTTAATGTTTGTAACGCGTTTCAGAAAGAAGTTCACAGAGACCGAGTCGAAGAAAGCTTTTATTTTTATCTTTATTTTACAAAAATACAGCTTTTTGTTGTTATTCTGAGTGTATACAAATAAAAGTAGACCCTTTACAGATTCAAATGATGTATTGCTTTTATCTGTACAATCAAAAATGACAGAGTAATTTAAGTTATTTTCGGTGTTATCAGAAAAAAATGCCACAAAAGGTGCCGGCACAATTATCAACCCCAGAGGGGGTTTGTACATCTTTAATCTAATATCATTTTAATCAAAACAACTTGAGCGAAACAATATGTGCATAGCAGATATTCATCACTTCAAAATGTAAATTTTTTTGGCAGTTATTATGCTGGATTTCCAGATATTTTCATGCGTAAAGCCATCTTATTTTATGTAAATAATATATCTTTCTGTCAGGTGCTGAATGAAGTCGTTGTAGACAGAGGCCCGTCTTCCTACCTCTCTAACGTGGACTTGTTTTTGGATGGTCACCTGATCACCACTGTTCAGGGAGATGGTTAGTGTAAAATAAGGCATAGTTTGTTCAGTAAACCACAGAAAAAAAGCAGCATGTTCTGTTTTTTCCCCCTTCTGCACCGAAAACATACCAAACAGTAATTTCAAAACTGTCATTTTTGTGTAGTTACACCCCTACTGTTTACTGTTATATTTTTACTTAAAAAGACACAATGCTGATGATGAAATTCAAGAAAAGCATTTTGTCCAATAATAATAGTATTTTTAAAAAAATTATATTTTTCTTGCTCTCTTTGCCAGGTGTGATAGTGTCCACTCCCACAGGAAGTACTGCATACGCAGTAGCAGCAGGTGCCACTATGATCCATCCTAATGTTCCAGCCATCATGATCACACCCATCTGTCCACACTCCCTCTCTTTCAGACCCATTGTAGTGCCTGCTGGCGTTGAGCTCAAGGTGAATCCACAACACCTGCTGCTCTTTGGCTTTGACTGCATAAGGACATTTACTGAATCCTTTTATGATTTTAGATTATGCTGTCCCGTGATGCCAGAAACACGGCCTGGGTGTCTCTTGATGGCAGGAAACGGCAGGAAATTGCCTATGGGGACAGGTAAGTGACTTCAGCATGAAGATGTCAACATACATTTTTGTAAGCATTCAGCAGATTTGTTCAAATATGCTGACAAGAAATGTAGGGTGGGATTTGTTTCTCGGTGTGTCCTATTATCTTATACCTTTAACCCTATTATTATTCAATCAGTTTGGGTAGGAATAGTCCAATCTAGCCTAAATCATGAAGTACTCACCTGCCCGCAGTGAAAAATTCTTCAACAAGTGAGTTGAAGTGAGAACCCAAGTGCAGTTTATTTACACAAAGACAAAACATAATCCAAAAGACTTGACTTGAACAGACTTGAATCGAACAGACTTGACTTGGCATAAACAGACTCACCGACAGCAGGGTTACAACATCAAAGCTAGACAAAGAACAAAGGCAACATGAGGGCTATTTATATCAAACAATGAGGATCACATGACAAGGACCAACCAATGAGAAACAAGACTCATGACTAAGAAAACCAAATGAGAACATGACACATGAACCAAGGAACCAATCAGAACATAACACACAGACAAGGGAATCACATGACAGAACATGACTATGGCCAAACTACAAAATAAAAGACATGAAAACAATGAACAAGAACCAAAACCCAAACCCCACGTTACATTCAATAACATAGATGATCCCCTTGTGGTCATTCTGTTTTTAGGTATAAGGCCTTTATAAGTCTCACACGAGGCAATCGTAACAATACAAATTTTATTGGTTACAATACAGAACAGTTAATGCAAAAATGAAATTTCAAATTATATAAGCTAAGAGCTCTATAATCAAACCCTAAACAGCAGTATTAGAGATGCTGTTAAGTATTCTTCGATAGGGTATCCTTTAAGCTTAAAGGGCACCTATTATGTAAAATTCACTTTTACATGCTGTTTGAACATAAATGTGTGTTGGCAATGTGTGTACACAGCCATCCTATAATGATAAAAATCCACCCTTCTCTTTTATTTTCTTTTTAAATCCCCATAAATCATAAGCAGTGTCTCAGAACAAGCCATTTGCAGAATCTGTAAAATGTGATGTCACATTTTTTAAGCCCCACTCACAACTGTTGACAGACACTGCTGTATTAGCAGAAACCCGGCTCTGAGTGAGCCGCAAGCAATCCACCATGTTTATCTTCATGCTAGAGCTATTAAAAGCAGCATTCAAAAAATAAATGTCCTCTTATTAGAGCTATAGAAGTTATATAGTCCAGAGCAGTGAGTGATTGTCTTTTTATTTTATTGTTTGGGTCATATTATCAGCATAGTTAGCAGTATAGGTTATTACACTGCTGTCACAGATCTAATGTAAACATGCAATTTCTTTCCAAGCTGTTTACCTTCACAGACATAATGCAAGTTATGTGTGTTTTTGGCATAACCTTGTACTGAAAGTTTTTGACAGTTTAAGCACAAAAAGATATGAAAAAGAACTTAGTTTAGTTCTCACATGTTGCTTTCTGTTCATGTGCTTTGGATGTGTGCGCTCAGAAAACCGTAAATCAGAAGTTTAAAATATGATATGATATGATATGATATTAGATTAGATTCAACTTTATTGTCATTGTGCAGAGTACAAGTATAGAGCCAATGATACAGAGTATATCCCTGGTACAGAGTTTCCCCTTAAAATTATGTAATTTTTGCTTCTCAAGTAAATGCACATTCCTGAAAGTATCCTAGACAAGGCATATTGTTTAAGAAAAATATATTTTCATCTGTATCACCATGTCCTTGCCAAGACTCTAGCACCAAACAAATTGTCTGCCCACATCAGATGTGTCAAACAGTGGTGGCAAAAATTATTAGAACACTAGTATTTCATCAGCTAAAAAATGGTTTTAAGTGAGTTATTTCTATCTTTTGCTATAAAATATCAGTTTACATTTCCAAACATTCATTTTGCCATTAATTGTAATAATCCAGTGAGATTTTTGTCTGACAACAGCCAGTGCTCCACACAGAGATCTGATCTGATTATCATCCAGCCTGTCTGGAATGACATGAAGAAACAGAACAAACTGAGACAGACTCAATCCAGAAGAACTGTGTCTCCAAGACAAGACACTTCAAGAAACATACCTGCAAATCTACCTGCGAAACTATGTGCAAGTGCACCAAGGGCAAAAGCTGCTTTAAAGGCAAAGGATGGTCACACCAAATGTTGATTTAATTTAGTTAATAGAAGTTAATTGACAAAGAAAATCTATTTATGACATTATTTTGGACTGCATCCTCATTTCACAGCATTTTTACACAAGTGCCTAAAAATTTTAACAGTACTGTAGCTTTGCAGGTAGTTCCCTTTCATGGGAACTTCGAACTGCGTCCTCTAGGTTTCTTGCCATGCTGCGGACGCAAGCTTCAGACGAAGAAGTGAACGATGTGTAGCTCCCGGCACCGATTTATACTGTAGTCGCACCGGTAGTGACGTCATGGCTGTCGCCGGCCAACGAGTTGGTGTTTTTTCAATGTATGCTTCAGATACGAGTCACGACGAGGCGTTCCCCATAGCGACCCCTAGAGGACGCAGTGTCTCGTTCCCTACTCAGGGAACCATGGTTACATAAGTAACCCGAGACGGTTTCTTGAAGCATCTTGGAGATGCTGCCACAGTTTTTCTGGATTGAGTCTGTCTCAGTTTTTCAATTTTTTCATGTCATTCCAGACAGATTGGATGATGATCAGATCAGATCTGTGTGGTGCACTGGCTGTTGTCAGACTCCTTGTTCAAACAAAATCTCACTGTATTATTACAATTAATGGCAAAATTAATTTTTAGAAATTGTATGTAGGTGAAGCTTTTATGCATGACCATTTAAAAAAATCTATATAATCCTCTCTATTTTATAGTATTACCATCACGACGTCATGTTTCCCTGTTCCTTCCATCTGTTTCCGTGATCCCGTGAATGACTGGTTCGAGAGCCTGGCCCAATGTTTACACTGGAATGTTCGTAAGAAACAGGATCATCTGAGTTCTGAAGAGGAAGAGTTCTGATCACATTCCAAGCTTTTATAGCACTGTTACTTAGATATGTTCTTCTTTTGTCTTTCAAAAGTTTTAGTACATGCAGTAATGTTTTCTCATGTTTGCCATAATTATCCAAGTGAATCTCATAAAACAATGTTTTATGTTAAAGAGGAAAAAATACAAAATTATATTTTGCTTTAAAAAACTATTTTTAGGACAATTAATATTTTTTTCCATTGTGACTTTTGGTTTCCACAAAAACACTGTGTGTGTGTGTGTGTGTGTGTGTGTGTGTGTGTGTGTGTGTGTGTGTGTGTGCGTGCGTGCGTGCGTGCATGTGTGTGTGTATGTGTATGTGTTTGTAAACTCATTAGAGAGAAGTAATTTTCCAATTTTATGCATTATGGCAATGAGAATTCTGTTGAAATGTTCTGTTGAAATTCCCTCCTCCTTCTTTAATTTAATTCCTCCTTTAATTTTTGGGTGAAATGTAACCCTAATATACATGGCGACGTATTCTTGGTGAGTTTTGTGAAAATTACTTTTAAATTGATATCTATTCATTCCATTATGAAGTACTGTCAGTTTTTTGGCTGACAGTGTCTTTTAAACGATTATAGCATTAACTGCATTTTAATATACTGCATTGTGCCTTATAGAGTATTGCATCAAAGTCAATCAATTAGGGGAAATTCTTTACAGTATTGGGTAAATTTATTTATGCCATATTTAGAATGTATTGTACACACTGGTTATCGATATATTACATATCTGAGCTTGAATATTTTTTTTATTTTATTAATTAAATTTATTTTTTTTTCTTTTTTGAAACCCTTGGACTTTTTCCATTGGTATCTTGCAGCCTAACAAACAACTGAATTATCAATGCATTACAATCTGTACATTGAATATTCAAATATACTGTAATGTTCCTTTTTTAGTTTTATATACAACTACCACAGGAAAAGTATACACTAAAGCTTATCCTAGATTTTAGATTGAAATGTAAGCTTTTTATATCAGTAAATAATACAGCTTCACGTTCAACAATGGCCTTTTACTCCGTTTACACCATATCTAACCTTTGCTTCTGTGTTTTACAACATCTGGTCAGAAGCCAGTTTTTATTTACTGTCAGAATTTATATTATTATTATTAAAAAGAACGTTCATAGCAAAAATGTTTACATAATGTTTGTCCTCGTCTCTTACTGTTTTCCAAAGTTCAGTGCAAATTGCATGTCACAACATTTTGTAACTGACAATAATGTGTTTTTATGAGACATAATTGTCATTATCCATTCATATTATGTATGTTGACTTTCATGTTTTTTTTATTTTAATTTTTTTACAAATTTAGATAATAAATTGTAGACGATTAACAAATTTAAATGCATTTAAGGTGACAGTTGTGTTTCTTACCTTTTATTCTTGCCCTCTATTATATGTTTTATATAATAAAACACCACTTTATCAGTAGCTTTCTCTTGATGGTCAATTAAAAAAAAAGCCATGTCATGCAGTTACTTTGTTTGGCATTTGTTTGCATACAAGCTCTTCCTCCTTCCATGTTCCTGTAGTCATGTAAAACCCAGCATCGTTTCAGAGAAATTTGTTGTTGTAGGAAAAATAGTCAGGCTGTATAAAATAAAACTGCTTTATCATGTAATAATGGGTGTTTGTAAAGGAGGAAAAAAGTTTATTTATTTTTTGCCTGTTGAGTTTCTACTAATGTGCTCTAATGTCTTAATAAGTGAGCATTTTTTTCACAGGCCATGTAGAAATTGGAAAACTAAAACTGAAGTTTAGTAGTTTGTGATCTGAAAAAGCAAAATCAGTTCCACTAACAAGAATATTATATAAGCCAGATGTACATATAAGATCCAATATATGACCCCTGGAGTGAGTAGCAAAAGTTACATGTTGAGTTAGAATGAAACAGTTCAGAACAGACATCAATTCGTTGCATTGTACAGTGTTTTCATGTATATTAAAATCACCAAGAAAAATTACAGATGAATAACTAGCACAGACAAAAGTAACACTAATCTCAGAGAAAAAATCTGAATGAAATTTTGGAGGTCAATAAATTGAGACAGCCATTGATGTTTTTCCCATCATTTTCAATGCAAGATATTAAAAAGATGCATCGTCATGGAACTCAATCTTAGATATTTTGATACTCTCGCGACAAAGCCAACCCCCCACCTCTATGATGGAGACGAGGTTGAGAGAAATAGATGTACTCAGGTGGTGTTAAGAGGTTTAAATTGAAAAAGTCATTGGGCACCTGCCAGGCTTCCGTCAAAAGTAGCATGTCAAGTTTTGCGTCAATGATAATGTAGTTTAGCACTGATGATTTATCAGTTAAAGAGCAAATGTTCAATAGCGCACATCACATATCTGAAGATGCAATGTTGTGTTTTACTAGAAGCACGGATGTTGGTACAGATAACTGGATTACTATTTGAAGACGATCAGTGATAAGTCCGAAGTTTATTTCGTGAATGGTGTAGACTATGTAGCGGGGTCAGTGAAAAATTCCAAGTTGTTCACACCATTTATAAGTGTCCGGAGCCAAGCGGAGAGATCCTTTTAAAGTTATAAGTTGAGCAGAAGAAAATTGCAAAGCCATCTCGGGAGGTCACTTTTTTAACGTTAGCCAAAAACAGCACAAAAAGACCAAAGAACAAAACCTGCAAATGGTTACGCATCGACATGACCAAAAACCAATAGGGCCCACAACCAATGGGGCCCACAACTTATCGGTTTAACTACGTTAGCCAGAACCATATCTAATCCAGAATCCACAGAAGGGAAGGCTACCCAACCATACCACAAAGGATTGACACCACAAAATGATAAAGAGAGTGGAGACTCACTGTACAGATGTCGAGGAGGATATGGAAAGGAATGGAGAGGGCTCGCAGCCGATCAGTGTGACAGGATCACGAAAAGGCCAGGTCAGTCATCCAAATCTTATTGAATGAAGAAAGTAGAGGTCTGCAAGCCCGTCGGGTCCCTTTTTTTTTTACAGACCGGGCTCGGGTCGGAGTCGGGCTCAATTCAGCTTCTCTCCTTTTATTGTGCCCATATACGAGCTGCGCACACATAGGCTGTATGAAATATTGTTATATTGATTATATTATAAATATTATACATCGCCGCAATACGCAACGCATATACACACGCATAACAGGTGACAGTGACCATGCAGAGCATCAGGGAGACATTGGAGCGTTACTAAAAGTTCCCAATGCTTCGGGAAAGCTGCATTTTGGAAGAGTTTTGATTTGATTATACGGCAAACAGTGAGCCAATTGGTCATGTGCAGTACAGAATCTGCAAACACATAGCAGCAAAAAATGCACGCAATAGGCTAAAGTGTGCCACAAAGCCCCAGCAAAAGTAATTACCATGAATGTGTCAGGGGGAAATAGTAAGGAGATATTTGAATTATTTATTAATAAATTTGTGTTTTCCGAGTCTGTGTCGCAAAGATGACAATCGTGACTCGCCATCTCCTCATTAGACGCGCCTTTAGAGAGAAGTGCATCTTTACGGATTTTATAATGAAAGAGTTTTTGTTTTCGATTTGTTTTATTTAGTTTTAAAGTAGTAATTTAAAGCTTTCTATAGATATATTTAGCAAGTATGTGAGTCAAGTATTCGCTGAGTTTCGGTTCATCATTGTGAAGCACTCCTGGCCGAAATTTCTAACAAAAAATGCTCCAAACGTTTTTCTAAACTAACTTAATAAAAAAAACTTTATTTTTAAGAAATTTGATCACTTTGACATTACATACAAAACTGAACTATTTTAATAGCTGAAACAGTAGTATAAGCTGTTTTGGTAGAACGGGGGGGGACTCTGGCCAAGAATTCTGATGAGCTGTCGGACTAGGGCCTAAATTTGAGGCCTGTGCAGGGCTCTAGAAGAAAGTAGTCCAGAAAATAATCCAAGTAATCCAGATCTGTCGAATCCAGCAGAAACATATCCAAAAACGTATCAGCAAATAAACAAATAGACAGGTACCAGCATGAAGCGGCAGCACAAGCATGCCAGTGTTCTCACACCGGAAGTGACGGTGAACCAATCCTTATTCAGAAATCGATTTACTTATTTTATTTTTACATAGGGAATACCAGGTACACACTAACACTGTGTAGGTATTACTGTGTATAGTGGACCAGTGTACTCACTCGCTCCTCGCTGTTAACAATCAGTAAAAGTTGTTTGAGGAAGCAGTAAGCTATCTGCACTGATCAAGTGTAACATACATATGTAAAAATATTTAAACAGATAAAAAAAATTGAAGGGCAAGTGAGCTTGAAAAATTAAAATAAATAGATATACATGAAACACAAATATATAAAATAAAATATAACATATATTGGCAGCCATATCACCCTGTAGCCTAAGACTGGTTACCCACTGAAGCTAAGCAGGGCTGAGCCTTGTCAGTACCTGGACCTCCTGGGAAAACTAGGTTGCTGCTGGAAGAGGTGTTAGTGAGGCCAGCAGGGGGTGCTCACCCTGTGGTCTGTGTGAGTCCTAAGGCCCCAGTATAGTGACGGGGACACTATACTGTCAACAAGCACCGTCCTTCGGATGAGACATTAAACCGAGGTCCTGACTCTCTGTGGTCATTAAAAATCCCAGGATGTCTTCGAAAAGAGTAGAGGTGTGACCTCGGCATCCTGGCCAAATTTGCCCTTTGGCCTCTGACCATCATGGCCTCCTAACAATCCCCATATCTACTGATTGGCTTCATCACTCTGTCTCCTCTCCACCAATAAGCTGGTGTGTGGTGGGCATTCTGGCGCACACTATAGCTGCCGTCGCATCGTCCAGGTGGATGCTGCACACTGGTGGTGGATGAGGAGATACCCCCTGACAATGTAAAGCGCTTTGAGTGCCTAGAAAAGCGCTATATAAATGTAATGAATTATTATTTATTATTATTATTATGAATTACAGATAATGTAATAAATATAATAATTACAGATGACAGATAATATCATGATAATTTTTGCGTTTCCCTTACCGAATGTCGTATCCTGTCAGCAAAAACCTGTCCATGGGCTTTTTTGATTGCTTTCAGTTTAAGTGCGGCGATGCAGTGTTGCCAGATATTGATAATAAAACAAACAAAAAACAACAAATAAATAAAAATCAACAGAAATTATTTTCAATCTTTTGCAAATAAGATAAGATAAAGATATCTCTGACTCTAAACTGCAACTTCCTACTTTATTAACTTTCTAAAGTGTTAAATTAAGTGGAAAAGACGATTCCAAAAACGCTTATAATAGCTGGATCTGGCAACACGGAGGCTGCGCTCACTCACAACTCTCTCAAGCCTCGTTCACACCGCCAGCGTCTCGCAGCGATCATTTTCATACCAGAGACGCTAAACATTCTTGCAAACTATCTAAACTGAATTATACATGTCATGCAGGCATTCATATGAGGAGTTTAACAGCAAATTAGTCATTCAAAGAACAAATTTTATTTTTGAACATGAAAAATTTGACTCATAGCTGGTTAGGGGCCTGCCCCATTTGTATCGCGATTTGTTTGGCATCTCAACTATGGCAAGCCGTTTTAACATTTAATCTAACTGCACTAGTATCTAATTTAACGTTACTAGTACTTATTTTTTAGATACTAGTATATTTTCCATTAAGTACTAGTACTTATTCATTAACTACTAGTGCTTATTCTTTAGTGTCTTTTGTAAAGTTACTAGTACTTATTCATTAGATACTAGTACTTATTCATTAGATACTAGTGCTTATTTATTAGGTACTAGTACTTATTTATTAGATACTAGTACTTATTAATTATATACTAATACTTATTTATTAGATACTAGGGATGTGCATCTCCATAACTGAGGCTGATGCGATGCGCATCTCGATGCATAGCCAACGATACAATACATTGAAGATACATATAAAGTAGCTAGCGATGCGATGCGATACAATTCACCCCTATTACGATGCAGTGCGATCCTATTTCGATTCGATCCGATTCAACACAATGCGATTCGATGCAATATGGTGCAATGGAAAAAATATGGTCGCATTTATTTCTTTGGTTCAGACAGACAGCAAATCATAAATTAACTTATGTGTCTTCTGACTTCTAACCTCCTCGAGGCCTGTTTCATAAAACAAGTTTACCAAATAGGCCAGTCTTATTTCAGTTAGTCTGACTCACTGTCAAATGATTTGGTTCCATAAAAGAAATTTAACTAAGATCAAAATCAGTCACTGTGTCAACTTATGCTGGAAAGCTAAACTGGTCCAGGGCAGGCAAACTGTCAGACTAAGCTGAGCTCCTCTAACACTGAGCAATAGGAATGCAATGATATTACCACTGACTCTCTCACATACTATCATAGCCATGCAGCCTTTTTCTCTGGTTTTATGACAGGTGTACCTTTTATAGCTAGAACACATAGCATTAGAACTTTACAATCTAACATTGCTCTTTAAAGCATTAAAGAGCCCGAAAGGGGAACAGAGTGGCGTGACAGACACAGTGATGAAGCTGGTATGTGTTTGCAGTACACAAGCCACGTTAAGACAGCTGACTCCACTGTGATATGACCCCCCCCCCTCTCTCTCTCGCGCTCTCTCGCGATCTCTCTCTCTCTCTCTTGCTCTCGCTCTCTCTCTCTCTCTCTCTCTCTCTCGTGCACTCTCTCTCTCTCTCTCAATTTAAATTTTTCAATTTAAGAGTGCTTTATTGGCATGACAAAAATTATACATTTGTATTGCCAAAGCAATTGCAGCTGGACTGCTTACAAATAGTACACATATGTATTTACAGAAAAAAAAAAATTATAATAGTAATAGTAATAATAATATATCAAAAGTATTAAGCATGTAGTGCAAAATGAATTACTAATGTATATAAACTAGAAATAAAAATAAAATAAGGGATTAGACATTTACAGAAGCAAAATATACATCTAAGTAATATAATACAGTAATTTGGCATA
>NW_015505373.1:402605-439364 GCF_001515645.1 Sinocyclocheilus grahami
CATGTGCTGGAAACATCAGATCAGGGCAGGTTGAGTATTTTCTCTTCTATGGTGACAGGCAGACACATATTGAGCAGCAAACACACAGCAGTTCTTCTGTTCTCCTAACAGATACGGCAGTTTCTCTCTCTCTGTGTGTGTGCCCACTCGCTCGCGCACACACGATGACACATAGTGAGGTAGATATGTGGGGGCGTGTTAGAACGAGCCGTTTTAGGGGGGCGTGGCAGAGTCTTAACTTTGATAAAGAATATCTCTTTGGTTTTGAGACTTTAGTCTTTGCAACTTCAGGGATCTTATCTATGCACAATCAGCTTGTAACACTCCAAAGAGAAAGGAAAACTTGAAATCGCATCTTTAAAGCATTAAAATCACTAAACTAAAAGTTAAAATCACTAAATTAAAACTACATTTTAACTGCTATAAGAAACACACATTAAGTAGTAATTATTTATTAAAAATAAAATAAAAAATTTAATTGTAGTAAAATTCTACAAAAGGTGCATTTAATGTCCAACAACGAATATTTTAGCAAAATGCATATTTGACTCAAAATTATTGCGCTCCGTCTGTTTAGCGTGCATGTGTGCAGCAGCGCTCGTTCACTCACGTATGCCTCGCCAGCAAACAAAATTGATATATTTGACAGCAAACAAAATGGATATATTTGCATGACTTTCTAACATTTAGAGGAAAAATATACTCATGACATGTCAGTTATGCACTGAGGAAAACACAACGTCTCAAATGCATTAAACAGCACAAATATATTTGCTGTTTGCCATGGTGGATGGGTTTGATCCATGATTGACATTAAGGGCTGCTTAAGATTAAGCGTCCACAAATTAGTTAGATTGTGTGAACTTCATTTATGGAACCGCTTTAGTCCCGATTGATTTGTTAGGTTATTTCAAGTCAGATTTTGGACTTTAATCCCCACTTTTCCTCAGGTCTCAGTAGTGTTGTTGTGATACGTCATATTCACGCGCAGCGGTGATGATAGAACGTGCTTGAGAAACAGTTTCGAGAGGAGAAATCAATCTACATATAAAATATTGGTCACAGATTATTGGTCACTTTCTAAACAATAAAAGTGTAGCCATCCACTAGTAATTATATATAAATAAATAATTTTTTACCGATGCAAATATGTTAGAAACGATGCATCGAGATACAAATGCCAACTTGTATCCGATGCACACTTTTTAAACCGATGCATCGCATCATTAACTTTTTTTGCTGATGCACCGAGTGAATCGGTGAATCTTCCCATCTACTAGTACTTATTTCAATAGTGACTAGTAACTATTATATTGTTACTAGTAACAAATGTAAAATTTTTGCCATTGACTTCTATGGGGATCCGTCATTAGCCTCTTTTCACACAGAAATTCCGGAAAATATACGAATAATGTGTCCCGTGATTTGTCCCGGGATGGTTTGATTGTGGGTCATTCCCGTAAAGACACGTGACATTACGATGTGATGTGTAATGTGATGCGTTCCGTTTCACTAAGTTTCACAGCACGTATAGTGAGGAGCTACCTGATCTCTCCTTCATTACAGTTTGCACATATATTTTCATTGTGAACATTGATCTTCCTTCAAAACACCCAGTAAAAGAGATAACGTGCGTCATCACTATGACACACCCTTTACGGCATTGGTTCTGGCTTTTGTTCGCACAGAGCTCATTCTGGGACTGAACCCGGCAATGTTACTATGTCCCCAACCCGGGATCGATCCCGGAATCAATCCCGGGATGTGTTTGCGTTCACACAGAGGGCACTTTTTCACAATTTTCCAGGACCAACATGCAGTGTGAAAGGGGTTATTCAGATATCAACTATTCAGTTTTGACTAGTATGTATTCCACTAGTGACTAGTACTTAATTTTTATGTAGTAGTTATTCATTAGGTACTAGTACCTATTAAATAGAAACTAGTAATTATTATTAGATACTAGTACTTATCCATTAGATACTAGTACTTATTATTTTAGATACTAGTACTTATTTATTAGATGCTAGTACTTATTCAATAGATACTAGTACACATTTATTAGATACTAGTACTCATTCATTAGATACTAGTACCTATTAAATAGAAACTAGTAATTATTATTAGATACTAGTACTTATCCATTAGATACTAGTACTTATTATTTTAGATACTAGTACTTATTTATTAGATGCTAGTACTTATTCAATAGATACTAGTACACATTTATTAGATACTAGTACTTATTTGAAATGTTACTAGTAAGATTATTTATTTTACTAGTACATTTTTTAATTGAACTCTACTGTAGCCATTTGGACTAGTCATAACATAAGACGAGTAAAAAAGCAGATCTGACTAGTAAGATAAGAATTGATACTAGTAGTAATTACAAAAGATACTAGTGTCTAATAAATAAGTACTAGTACTTACTAGTACTACTACTAGTATATATTAAATAGGTACTAGTATCTAATGAATAAGTACTAGTATCTAATGAATGCTTACTAGTAATATTTAAATAGATACTAATCACTATTGCAATAATTACTAGTCAGAAATTAAAAGATGATATCAAAAATAGAATAACTATGACTCCCTGTTCATTTGGAGATATCTTCAACCTCATAAAGAACTAGTGAGAATGGATTTGGAGATGTCTTCATTTAAACAGATCATTACATAACAATCTTTCCTTCAAAAGCCACTTTTCTAGCATTTGTAAAATTGCATTTTTCCATCTCAAAAATATATCTAAATTGCGACCTATGCTCTTAATATCAAATGCAGAAATGTTAATTCATGCGTTCATGACCTCAAGGTAAGATTATTGTAATGCTTTATTGGGTGGTTGTTCTGCATGCTTAATAAACAAACTCCAGCTGGTCCAAAATGCAGCAGCTAGAGTTCTTACTAGAACCAGGAAGTATTAGCTCGGTTCTGTCAACACTGCACTGGCTCCCTATTAAACATTGTATAGATTTTAAAATCCTGCTAATTATTTATAAAGCCCTGAATGGTTTAGCACCTCAGTACTTGAGCGAGCTCATATCGCATTATAAACACTGCACTGGCTCCCTATTAAACATCGTATTGATTTTAAAATCCTGCTAATTACTTATAAAGCCCTGAATGGTTTAGCACCTCAGTACTTGAGCAAGCTCTTATCGTATTATAGTCCTCCACATCTGCTGCGCTCTCAAAACTCTGGCAATTTGATAATACCTAGAATATCAAAATCAACTGCGGGCGGCAGATCCTTTTCCTATTTAGCGCCCAAACTGTGGAATAATCTACATAACACTGTTCGGGAGGCAGACACACTCTGTCAGTTTAAATCTAGATTAAAGACCTATCTCTTTAACCTGGCTTACACATAACACACTTACACATTTCCATTACTCAAATCCGTTTATGGATAGTTAGGCTGCATTTATTAGGTCAACCGGAACTGGGAACACTTCCAATAATACACGATGTACTTGTTACATCGTAAAAAGAATGGCATCTACGCTAATATTAGTCTGTTTTTTTCTTATTCCGAGGTCACCGTAGCCACCAGATCCAGTCCGTATCCAGCCCAGATGGTGGATCAGCACCTAGAGACGACCTCTACAGCCCTGAATTTCAGCGGAGACCAGGACAACTAGATGAGCCCCAGAGACAGATCCCCAGTGAAGACCTTGTCTCCTAGACGGTCATCGGGTCAATACCATGGAACCAGATAAGTCCTCTGCACAATCTAACTTTGTTGCAGCATGGATCAACCTGCTGGTTCGTCTGGGCAGAGGAGAACTGGCCCCCCGACTGAGCCTGGTCTCTCACAAGGTTTTTTTCTCCATTCTGTTACCAATGGAGCTTTGGTTGCTTGCCGCTGTGGCCTCTGGCTTGTTTAGTTGGGAACACTTCATTTTCAGCGATATCGTCGACTTGATTGCACAGATACTATTTAAACTGAACTGAGCAGGATGATGACATCACTGAATTAAATGATGAAAATTTAGATTGTTAAGTAAGGCTAACTAATGTTAGCTTGCTAATTGGTTACCATGAAAACACAAGGAAAGATTACAAACCTATTGTCCAACAAAAGTATAATGATATGTTTTAGTCCAAATTCACTTCACAACATCAGTCGAGTCTTTGAAATAACTTATTTTTGTGATCTGACATGGTTTCTTTAAACAGAATGAGGCCGAAATCATGCCACTTTATATTATTCTATACAATGATAAAGGCTATGTTGATTAGCATTGCATTTTAAATATACTTTATTCTTATAAAAATACCTTAGGTGGCTTGAAGAGCACAGACAAAACCATATTGTCAGACTCTGTTCCGTGTTTTGTGTGTTTTGCTCCCCAAGTGTTTCCTTCTGCCCTTATTTGGTTCTTCATGTTCCTGTTCTAATTATGTTTATTGTTTCATTAGTTCCAGGTGTGTCTCGTCATCCCCACCTCTAGTCCTGTGTATTTATAGTGAGCCCTGTTCTAAGTTTGGTGGTCTGGTATTGTGAATGTCAACCTTCTCAGCTATGTGTGTTTTCCTGGTTTCCTTGATTTCATTAAAATCTCCTTGTTGATGTACTCCACGTCTCCTCGTTCCTCACTCCAACACAGTAGCAAACCTGACAGAATACCGAACCTAAACAGTAAATGGCGCCCCTACTCTCCGTGGGTTTTTTTCCCGGTTTAGAAAGTGTTTTCTTTTGTTTTTTTCTATGGATCCCCTTGAATGATTGTGTTCGGTGTATCAAGACAGCCGTCCCCTGGAAAAGTACATCCAGGAGTTCCTCGCCTGCTCAGAGCGGATTTCCCTCAACTGGTGGACTGTTTCTGGGGTGGTTCGGATGAGGGGATCGCTCAGCGGATGCCACTGGCAGGGTCCAGGTGGAGGGTCCCATGCATCCTCAGTCAAGTCCACCGGCCGTGGCTCACTCAAGCCCGCCGGCCGTTCCAGTATCGTCTCCAGCCCCAGAGCTCACTCCAGTGTCGGCTCCAGCCCCAGAGCTCGCTCCAGTGTCGGCTTCAGCCCCTGGGTTTAGCCCAGTGAGGGCTCCAGTCCCCAAGTTTAGCCAAGTGAGGGCTCCAGTCCCCGAGTTTAGCCCAGTGAGGGTTCCAGTCCCCGAATTTAGAACAGAGAGGGCTCCAGTCCCCGAGTTTAGCCCAGAGAGGGTTCCAGCCCCCGAGTTTAGCCCAGAGAGGGCCCTAGTCCCTGAGTTTGGCCCAGAGAGGGTTCCAGTCCCCGAGTTTAGCCCCAGGAGAGCCACAGTTCCTGAGTTAGGCCTACGGAGGGCCTCTAAAGACTATATTCTCCCCAAGGATTTTTTGCTATAGTAAAGCGGCTCAAAAATAAATAAAAGGAGACCAGAGGAAGAAGAAGGCAAAGCTGGGCAGAACCAGAATGAATCAACAGTAAAAGAAAGGCCATTAAAAAGGAAGAATGATGAACGTTTGGAGGTAAGAGTATTTTCCATTCAGTGAAATATTTTGAACTAGTATCCTAATAGATGAGAAATTCAAAAATCTTTTAAGAAATTGTTTTAAAAGCATGCATCAGGTATTTTAAAATATGCACAGTGTATTTATGTTGATTTTATGTAATTAAAAATGACATATGCACTTTTTTAAAAATATTTTTTTACGAAAGTTAAGAATGAATGTACCTGAAAATATCAAATGGTGTAACTGCCAAAGAATGAGAAATATTAAATATTTTATCCACCTAGATGGCATGTAAGCTTACACATAGAAATAAATACTTCATTTTAAAATATCACACGAAAATAGATTTTATTGGAGTTATCTTTACATTTTAATGCATTTTTTTTATTTAAAAATGTTAAAAACCATGTTATTATACTAAAGTAGATGATTCGATTTTATTCCACATTAATTTTCCTGTATATAATTGTTGGAGCCATTTATTGTAAAGTTTTACTTGGCCATTGGGTGGCACTGTGACACAGTATAATTGTAACACCGGTGTAAGAGCCAGGTGTGTGCGTTGGTAATTGGGAAGCACACAGTTTTTGACCGCACGCCAGAGTAGCGTGCAAGATGAACTAGGATCTTATGCTGTGTCTTCAAGGTATGGACTTGGATTGTACATGTTAATGAACAAGGAACACTCATAGCAAGTTGTTTTGGAACCATTTTTATTGGAGCACAAATAAAGAAAGACATTTGTTTAGCATCTATTTCCGTTTGCACGGACTCTGTTTGTACGCGTTCTAGAACTTGCTCACTCATATTATCAACGGCAGCAGTTTACTGGAAAGCCGTTACAATAATTATATTTTTATGAAAAATATTGGTTACGCCAATTGACACAAACCAGTTACACCACCTGACCATGTTGCTTCTACAGCCAAAGGCTATTGTTTGTTGAAGAAATTGACAATGAAAATCAAGCATGACAGTTGGGCTGCACAATAAATCAGGCAGAACCTGTTATTGTCATGCGCATCTTGTCAGTGAAGCACGGTTCTGTGATCAGCAGTAAATCTCTGTGATCAGCAGAGAAACTCCAAATACACCCCGCAGAAGAAACCCAATCCCTGTAACGCTAGCTGAATAAACAGAAGGTTTAACTGCTTTCATTGATTCAACGTGACTAATAAACACACGACTAAGGCAATATGGTTTATCTGAGTTCTCATTATAATTATTATTATAGTGTTTATTATAATTATACAATAATGCAATGCTAATCGACATAGCCTTTATCACTGCTTAGAATACTATGAAATATGTTGCGTGCCTTATTCTGTGTAAGAAGCACATCATCTCACAGAAGGATTTATTTCAAACACTTGACTGACGTTATGAAGGGAGTTTGGAGTAAAAACTATTAAATGTTATTAAATGTGGTATTTTCACGAGCTTTCAGATGGAGCAGCATTAGTTCACTGAGAAGCTACACAAACAGCTGTCATTATCGCGAACGATTTCTTTGATTTTCATAATCGCACGATTATATAGTCTGCGTTGTTTGTGTGTGTAGCTTGTCAGTGAACTATGGCTCTGTGTAGTAAATGCTGCTCCATCTGAAAGCACGTGCTGGAGATTTACTAGTGTTTACAGAACCGGCTTTGCGCATGACAATCGCATTCGATTAATAATGCAGCCCTACATGACAGTCAACAAGTTCAGCTGAAGTGCTTTTTTTTTTTTTTCAATGCTGAAAAAAGATTGTAATTTTATTTTTCGTATTGTATTGTGGAATCTATTGGGGAAAAAGTGGTTCTGTTATATCATATTAATTAGGCTATAAAATATCAGACATTTAATGAATTGTATTTTACAGATGTCAATTGTCATCTTTGGTTAACATTTATCACTGAATTTGTTCAATTGTTGACACCCACCTCTTTCAGCTACATTATTAAACCATTTATGTATATATTACATTATATTATATGATACTATATTTTGCTTAAAGGGATAGTTTACCCAAAAATGAAAATTACCCCAACCTTAAAAACCTTAAAACACCCCCCACCTTAAGCCATCCTAGGTGTATATGACTTTCTTCTTTCAGATGAATACAATTGGAGTTACATTAAAAGTGAATGGGTGATATTCAACAGTCCATTAGAAGTCCAATAAACTCTGTCCGTTCATCATAAAAAAGTGCTCCACACGGCTCCGAGGGGTTAATAAAGACCTCCTGAAACGAATCGATGCACCTTTGTAAGCAAAATATCCATATTTAAAACTTTATGAACCATAATCTCTAGCTTCTGCTAACTGTTGTACGCGCGTTCACAAGAGAGTGCCGTTCAAGTGGATTGAATATCACCCATTCACTGGTATTATAAAGCTCGGAAAAAGCCAGGACATTTTTTTTTATATAACACCGATTGTATTCGTCTGAAAGAAAAAAGTCATATACACCTTGAATAGCTTGGTGGTAATTTTCATTTTTGGGTGAACTATCCCTTTAAAATGTTAAGTGACTGGAATAGAAATATGCATTAAAGCTAAACATTTCAAAAACACTAATGTTGTGCAACATAATTATTTTATCCTAGACTTACAGAGCTTTAATAATAAAGTTGTAGATAAAGCACCAGTTTCTCAAAAAATATAACATTAAACACTTAAAAATTGTTCCAAATAATAGTTTAGTTCATATTACATATTTTGTATTTTAGGCATTTAATCAAAAAACCCATAGACTTCAGGAAGATGGAACTAAAATTCTTGTTTCTGTGTTTTGGACTACAAAAATACGCCATACCTGTAGCTCTCAGCAGAATAGAAATGTATTATTCTGCTTGGCTGAAGAAGAAAAAAATCTATATAAAGGGCTAACTTGATTACAAATTATCCACATGCTTTAAACATGAAATTTATCATATTTGGATGGCAAAATAATAACATTTAAAAGGGTCATATGATGCGATTTCAATTTTTCCTTTCTCTTTGGAGTGTTACAAACTCTTGGTGCATAAAGAAGATCTGTAAAGTTGCAAAGACTAAAGTCTCAAATCCAAAGAGATATTCTTTATAAAAGTTAAGAGTCAACCACGCCTACCTAAAACGGCTCGTTCTAACACGCCCCACATGTCTACGTCACTATGTGGTAGTGCTGGGCGGTATGACCAAAAATGTATATCACGGTATTTTTCAAAATTATACCGGTTTCACGATACATGACGGTATTTTGTTTTCATGCATGACCGGGTGTTAACCATATTTTCTACTGATTGAGAGAGGAAATACTGCAGTATATTGACTTAGAATGCCCTATTTTACTGTCATGATGAGTGAATATTGTATATTCACCAAATGGTGATTAAACACAACCCCTTTTAATACATGTTAACCAGGAGTCACTCTCATTTATAATCGCGGCATCGTCTGATAAAATCAACATGCATCTACACTAAAGAGCGGCTATGCGATTGTTTTGGCTATATTACTTTTTTGTCTCATGCAGCGCACTGCCTGTGTCTGAGTAACAAACTAAAAAAACAACAAACAAAAAAGTGCATGTGATATTAACAGACGAACTACGCTCATATTTATAATTCCAAACAATCAGTAAGCGACAGGTGCTAGGAAACGCTGTTTTGTTCTCATTTATTGACGAGTCGGCTGCGGTGCGGCCAACTGAATGCGCTGCTTCTCTGCCGCTCACTGCACAGAACAGACGCCGAGAGAGCTGACACTTCTCCGGGAAAGTCAGACCTCACTCATGTTCACGGGACAGCACTGGCGAAATCTTCCAACTGAACCATAGCTAAGGTTTATCCTTACTTCCAGAGGATTCTGGGTAATGCAGTTCACACATTGTCATTCTTTTTTTTTTTCATCTGCCACATTCAATGTAAACGCTCAGAAGTATTAAAAGAATAGTTCAACAAAAAATGTAAATTATGTTATTACATCACCTTCATATAATTTCAAATGAAGTGAAGTGACATGTGGCCAAGTATGGTGACCCATACTCGGAATTAGTGCTCTGCATTTATCCCATCCAAAGTGCACACACAGTGAACACACACACACACACCGTGAACACACACCCGGAGCAGTGGGCAGCCATTTTTTGCTGCGGCGCCCAGGGAGCAGTTGGGGGTTCGGTGCTTGCTCAAGGGCACCTCAGTCGTGGTATTGAAGGTGGGAGAGAGCGCTGTACATTCAATCCCTGCCGGTACGAGACTCGAACCCGCAACCTTTGGGTTACGAGTCCGACTCTCTAACCATAAGCCACGACTTCCCCAAAGAAATCTGACTTTCTTGCGTGTAACACAAAATGAAAATGGAGATTGTGAATGTCCAAGCTGCTCTATTTCTAAACAATAAAAATCAATGTAGACTGTAGCTATGTTTCCATCCAAAGATGCTAATTTAATTTATGCGCAGAACTGGAATATCGCATAAAACATTTGCGAATAAAGCACCGTTTCCATCCATCGTCAAAGTCAAAGAGAACAAAATCGTCACCACCTGATAAACTGGCACTAAATATCTCTAAGAAAAGTAGGAGAAGCCACTGAATATAATAATTTTCATTAGGGATGCACCGAATGTTCGGCAACCGAAATTATTCGGCCGAAAATAGCAAAAAAATCTCTTTCGATGTTCGGCCGAATAATATGTACCGAACAATGACTAACGCGATCAAATAGAGGCACGCACTAATGCAGCAAACATGTCAGCAGCGTGAAAGTATTAAATCTATCAGAGAAAGACGCAGAAATCATTACAAGCACAAAGCACCGACAGTGAGAGACTGTTTAGTGCTGCATCACATGTCTCCGATGAGAAGAAGAGGTGGCTGATGCTGGTGGTTAGGTATGATGATTGAAATTGCGAAATGGCCTCAAATGAATAGTAAATAAACTGCAGAATGTTATATTTTCTAATGCACGCACTAATTGCATGTATTCTGCACGAGCTCGTGGCGCCAGGGTTCAAAGTCCAAAGCGTGAGGAAAAATCTGTGCTGAAACTGTTACTCGTCAGTTGCTCAGTAACATTTGTGTGAATTTTTTTTTTAAAGGCATGTGGCAATGTGATACGTGCGACAAACATCTTCCCAAATTTGTGATGAGAATCATTTATAAATCTGCATGCTGTTGTCAACAAAAAGAAGCACTTAAATCTTCCTGCGGGTTTCTGCCAAAATAAAAACTCATAACAAGTTTTTATAACAACATTCATAAATGTTAGTATTGTAATTTTACTGTTGTTCTATAAAATAAAAAAAGACAATAATAATAACTACCCTACAACAGCTCTATTAATACATTTATTATAACATTCACACATAGTGTTCAAATTGGGATCTGTAATATATTCTAATGCTTTAAAAGAAATCTCTTCTGCTCAGCAAGGCTGCCTTTATTTGTACAGTAAAAAATACATGCCTGATTCAAGTCTCAAAAATGGCCAAAAAATTAATTAATTTTAAGTTAAATTGTGCTTTGTTGGTATAATGTCTGCTAGAATGTTTAAAAAAAATTTTCAATGTTAAGTAAATATTTTTAAATTGTTGTTTTGTAATTAATTTTTTTTATTTGAAAAGCAGGACAAAACAGTAAAAAGCTAATTTTGGCTATTTAATTTATGCAATGGTGAAAATAAATGGCCAAAAAGGCCTACATGGGGGAAAAATGTGAAAAACCGTGTTCGGCATTCTGCCTGAATCAGTGTATCATTCGATCATTCATTTTTTGATTTAATATTGAAAGTAGAAAAATTTGAATACGGCTCTTTTTTCGTTTTTTTCCGAAAAACGAAAATTCAGCTTAAATTTTCATTTTCGTTCATGGGGGGAAAAATTAATAAACAGCTTAAATATTCGATTTCTACACATGGGTGGGAATTAAACGCCCCTTTCTGCTGATTGGTCAGCCGAAGATCAAACCGTGCCATCATCAGTTGTTCCACAGTATCACGCAGCAGAATAATAGTCCTCCACTGCTGCAGTTGTACGGAATAATAACCCATTTAATCAATTTCATATTTTTCTCATCAAACAGACTAATGAATAGCTCGACACAACTCGTACCTGGGCAGAGTCTAGACAGGTCTTTCTTCTGTGTAGACCAGCGGTTCTTAAAGTGATAGGGGGTCCAAGAAATAATTAGCTATAGCCTAAAGTATTACCAGACTGTAAAGTCGCTTTTTTTTATCATGATACATAGGCCTACTGTGATTTATTCCAAAGTGACTTATATGATGCGTTTAACGTCAAATAATCTAATTGAAGCCTTTTAAAAGACAAGTATTCGCTGTGGTTCATGTTTGTGGCATGCGCCAGAAAGATGCTCAAGGAGACCGAGATGCGCTAAAGCAGCGCATTCTGTTGTTCTCTTTATTTTTCAAAGGCATGACATTTTGTAGTTATTTTGAACATAACGTTACACAATTTAAAAATATAAATTTTTCCAATACGACTATAAATGACAAAGTATTAAGTTATTTCCCCTCGATGGGGAAAAAAATCCAAGTGAACATCAATCAGTACTCATTATTAATTTAAACTGCTTTAAATATGACTGCTGTTTATTTCCTGTGCACTTCAATACTGATTTGCGCTTGACTGTAGTCACGTCTGTCTGCTTATTGAGTTTATTTAACCCATCGCAATTTATTGGAACTGTGTGAACTAGAGTGACTACTCACCTTAATGTTGGTCTAAAGGCTTATTACTTAATAACACACAAATGTCCTGTTGGCACTTGCCAAATTAATGGCAGAGAAAGGTGACTTTTTTTTTTTGAAGTGGATGCATATCTGTCGTAAAATAATCATATGCATCTCGTGGTGTATATTCCAAACATTCTGAAGGTATACTGAGGGTTTGGTGAGAAACAAACCGAAATGGCAAGTTATTATATTTTATGAAAATCTTGCATTGCAGTGCGAGTGCATATCCTTTTGAGATATCAATTATAATACATTTGAATAAAACACAAGACTACATTTTATAACTCTAACAGTAGGCTATTTAATATCTGTTGTTCTCCGGTTGTCAGTCAGAATGACAGTTCTTGCGTGAACATAAGCCTATATATACCCAAGCCAATTTATTATTCTTTCCTTATTGTCTTAGTGTTTAAAATATTTATTTTGAAAAACGAATTAATGAATTAATTTCTTAATTAAACAAACAAACAAACAAACAGACTTACTGGTTGAGCAAGGTAGGCTATGACAGCTGTCATATCATACCCTGCCATGCCCAGCTGATGCAAAGAATAGAATTTATATCTACACAGAAGAAAGCCCTGTCTAGACTCTGCCCCAGTATGAGTTGTGTCGAGCTATTCATTAGCCTGTTTGTTTGATGAAAAAATATTAAATGTAGTTGCAATAAATGCTTAAGAATCCATACAACTGCAGCAGTGGAGGACTATTATTCTGCTGCGTGATACTGCGGAAGAACTGATGAAGGCACGGTTTGATCTTCGGCTGACCAATCAGCAGAAAGGGGCGTTTAACTCCCGCCCACATGTAGAAATCGAATATTCAAGCTGTTTATTCATTTTTCCACCCATGAACGAAAAACTAAAATTTAAGCTGAATTTTCGTTTTTTGGGGGGAAAAAAAAAACGAAAAAGGAGCCGTATTCTAATTTTTCTACTTTCAATATTAAATCAAAAAACGAATGATCAAATGATACACGGATTTGCCTTCGGCCCAGTGTTTCATTTTGTTGGACTTTGGCCAAGAATTTTCATTTCGGTGCATCCCTAATTTTCATATGTAATAAATTACTTGCGCTTCAGAGAGAGCAGACGTAACACAATAAATGTGGTCATTGCTTTTAGAGGTGGATGCCTGCTGTTTGGGAACGCAGTCATGTAGGACAGTAATTATACAGAAATACTTTCATGACAGACTTTGCTCAGGCATTTAAGAACGACCAAAACAACATATGGATGCTGTGAACGAGATCTTTTCCACCCATGAACGAAAAACTACAATTTAAGCTGAATTTTCGTTTTTTGGAAAAAAACGAAAAAGGAGCCGTATTCTAATTTTTCTACTTTCAATATTAAATCAAAAAACGAATGATCAAATGATACACGGATTTGCCTTCGGCCCAGTGTTTCATTTTGTTGGACTTTGGCCAAGAATTTTCATTTCGGTGCATCCCTAATTTTCATATGTAATAAATTACTTGCGCTTCAGAGAGAGCAGACGTAACACAATAAATGTGGTCATTGCTTTTAGAGGTGGATGCCTGCTGTTTGGGAACGCAGTCATGTAGGACAGTAATTATACAGAAATACTTTCATGACAGACTTTGCTCAGGCATTTCAGAACGACCAAAACAACATATGGATGCTGTGAACGAGATTGGTCTGCTGGTAGTCAAGTTATCCCGTCTCATAGCGCAAAGTCACATGACTTTTTCAATGCGCATGGAGGAATTTATTTGGTAAATGTGTTTCCATCGTAGTTTATGCATATTTTTTTCTTATCAGATAAAAAGTTTATCCTACTGAGTTGAGCGCATAAGTTTTTTATGCGCAGTTTTAGAATTCATGCGCATCTTGGCGTTTCCATCCAGCGTTTTTTATGCGATGATCCAAAATGCGCATTAAAAGAGGTGGATGGAAACATAGCTAGTGACTTAGATTTTAAATTGCAAAGAAAAGTAGTCCATGTGACTTTATATTTCAAGAAGTGGTCGGCCGATATGGATTTTTTGATTGGTGATGCTGATGTCTTGGACAGCAGGGTCACACTATTTAATATAAGGATAGCAAAAACACATTTATAAAAGTTTGTGAAAAGTTTTATTGAAAAATATAAACATTTTTGTTAACTCCCCTGTCAGGGTTCAATTAAAAAAGAGGAGCGCTCACGCGCACTCATTTTTATGCAGTCAACAACTGCACGCTTCTTTGTATACCTTGACTTTGTTTAAAAGATCTGCGTAATAATTTATTAGTCAGAACTGTTTAACAGAGACTGTAAACTAATGAAGACAAGGAGCTCGTGCACTCAGGTGCTGGTGGCCATATTGGCCAAACAAAAAATATTAGCCAATATATCTCCTATATCTTGTTTGAAAATATATTGATATGTCTTACAATATCATAAGTGTTAAGTGTTTCTAAATATGTTTCGCACATAAAGAAGTTCTGCAGATGTAGTGGTTAAAACAATGCTGCGTTCGCTTGGTACACCTGTACACTGAACCAAAGTTTTCGTTGCAAATACGTGTACAGTTACACCCCTATAAGTAGTCATAGCAACTTATTCTCTGAACATTATGTCCCAGGGTTAAGTTTACTTCAGAAGTATCCAGCGCATGCATTTTGTTTATTTATTTATCTTTTCAGTAGGATATTTTCTAGAAAATGTATTTCTATAATAAAGAAAAGGCAAAATGCCTAAAAATAAATAAACTACAGCCGTATTATCTTTTCAAGTACAGAATGTTTATATTTTAATAAAATAGACGATTTATGTTAATCAACCAAGAATTTGGGGTTTATGTGACGTAAAGTTAACCCTGATTTCTGGACTCTCTCCCCAGAAGCCTTGCACATTCATGTATTGCATAGAAAAGGTCGTCAGCTTGGACATTTTGTAAAACTACTGCTTGTGTGTTAAACTATTCGTATTGTATTCATCTTAATACACACAAAATAAGTACACACACATAACTGTCTGTCTGTCATCAGCTTCCTGGAAGGAGATGAGGATGAAGACACAAACACCATCTCTCAAGATGACATAGCAGATGCAGTTGACATCACTTCTGGGTCAAAGGTGATAGGTCAATGATTTGTTTTGAACACTCCTGTGTATTATTAACCTTACTGGATTTTGTAGAGCTTGAAAATCAATATGTTGAAATTAACCAAGTATGTGGTATCAATATCCCCTTTCACACCATTAAGAGATCATAAACAGATCTTTTTCAAAAGAATCAGTTCTGACAAATTTAAATTATTAGAAGTTGTCTTATTACCAGTAAATTAACAGCATATTGCTATGTTTGAGCAAGGCATGTGATACTATTGTATCATGTCTCGTGTTAAGAGCAAAAATATGTTCTGTGTGATCAGCGCTTTACAGCTGTCACTCAGATGTCAAAAAAGTTGTCAAATTGGGCAGTAGATGAAAGTAAAGCACTTCTCATCCAGGCGGATGAAGAAAATGGTGCAGCTTAATTTCCGATGATTAACATCACAGAGTTTCATCACAGTGTTTTGATGCTGATGTATAATGGTCTGGAACTGGTAAAAAGATGGTACGCTGTTGCTTGTGTTTACAGTATACGGATATGGTGTATTTACCAGAAAAGTCAGACTGGTAAATTTATGCTAATTTTTTGTGTTTAATGTGTGAAAGGGGCTAATAAATTTCACAGATGGAGGATTTCATTGTTCAGGGTTTCCGCGGGTCTTAAAGAAGTCTTCAATTTAGTTGTATCAAATTTAAGGCCTTAAAACGTCTTAAATTGAACAAGAAAGTATTAATTATGATTTCAAGAGGTCTTAAATTTGGGAATGGAAAGACATTTCAATTTTAATTGAAGTGATTAGTTTCTATCACTGCTGTGAACTGACCACAGAATATGAAGAATGTAAAAAATGATGATTTCAAGAGGTCTTAAATTTGGGAATGGAAAGACATTTCAATTTTAATTGAAGTGATTAGTTTCTATCACTGCTGTGAACTGACCACAGAATATGAAGAATGTAAAAAAAATTCAGGAGCTGTCAATCAGCACAATTAGAGATAATGTATCAGCACAATAACACGTTCAGCAAAATATTGTCTAATTATCGTTATCGATAAAGTCCCTGTAAATTATCGAGATATAATTTTGTCAATATCGCACACCCCTAATTTATGTTATTTAATTGATATAATAATGTATTGTTAATAATTGTTTAAATTAATATAGTAATTAATAGTTTTGACCCATCCATTTTCTTTAAAATGGTTTAAAGGCTGAATTATAAAGTTTATCATTTTATAAAACTTTTTGTTTTTGTGAAAACTTGTATCTGAACTGTAAAATATGCTTTGTACAGTAATTTTACAGTTTAATATGGTACTATAGGCATTGCCCTACCCCGCTCATATGGTATTAATTTTATTTGTGCAGGTCTTAAATTTGAGCTTAAAAATCCTGCAGAAACCCTGATTGTTGCTTTGGGATTAATATTAACATTAATGTTTTAATAATTGCAAAAAGAAATATAATTTTTGACCAGTCAATCAGACATTTTTTTGTGTGTGCGCCTCTATCTAATTTTAAGATGATTATTGTGTGCTTTCAGGGCATCCAAGATGTAGGTGAATTTTTTTCTTTAGCGTAACAATAAATATGATTTTTAGCTGAAACCATGGGCCTTGCCACATAGATTTTGTGTACAGTATAAGAATTCAGTCATCCAGGTCATTAAAAAAGCACAGGGAAAGGCTTACATGAACAGTCTGTCCTCCTTAGATTTATCAGTGGAAAATGTGTTGCATTATTTGTTGTCCAGGTAACTACTCTTGTTTTTGAACTATATTTAATGTGGATCACTGAGCCGTACACAGCAGTGTTTTTTCCCTCTTGTAAAAGCATTGCAGGAGTCTAGAGATATGTAACAAACTTTTTTTTTTTTTGAATATTCAGAAAATTTACTGTTTCTGCTTGTTACTACACATCTGTCAAAAACGATATGTTTAAGGTGAGCAAACATATCTAAATGGAAGTGTAAAAAAATATTTGATTCGTTTACAGACCTTACCAACTACATGTTTTTATGTCCTGAATGAGTCTGTGTGTGATTAATTGTATTTAGCATGTTCCACTGTTTTTTTTTCTTTCTCTCTCCCTACAGTACTTCAGCTTGCATCTTTCCCAGTTTGGCCCATATAGGCTTGACTACAGCAGAACAGGACGGTATGTCCCAAAGAATTATATATTTATTAAAACAGACAATTTTAGTTATGGCCTAATACAAATATAGCATTACATTAATATTATAGAAGCATTTGAACTTTCTGCTTGATACTTCAGTTCAGAATGGATGGATTAATAGATGTATTATCAGGTTCAAGGGGTCAGTAACAAATAAGAGCCTTTAGAAATCTTGTGTTAAAAATGTCAATTTTTCAGTGTTCTTGTTGGTGAAAACCTCTTATGTATTTATATAATTAAAAACGCAGGTGTGTTATATAACAACTCATTGTTTTTATGTCAAATGTTCCTCATCAAAGCTTAGGAATTTGTTAAAATAGAATATTTATGCTTTTGTATTGAGAGATCATTTATACTGTCAACATTCTTTTTTTTTTTATAGTCCACATTTACACATCTCAACCCAATTTGCCCCTTTCACATCATCATAAGAGACATTCTGACATTGGTATATTGTTTGTCTCACTTGTGTAATAATATCCTGACAGTTGGTTTTGTTAGCACTTTGTTTGGATTATACTCACTGTGAACAGAAATAGATTCCTGCTGCTCTTTACACATTCTGTACACCTTCTGTATTATAAATTGTGGAACCTAGTAATTACACAAAGGCATTTTGAAACCATTATAAATGTTAGCAAAAATTCCTGTGATTAGATATTTTTATTGACAGACCTTTTTTTAATTTTTATCCTGTATATCACTGTTTTCTTGTGCTTTACTATTTAAGAACCTTGTTAAAAAAATTTAAATGTCCTGACATTTACATAAGGATACCTTGGGCATCTTAATCCAGACATTGAAAACTCATTGTATGCTCATTATAGGGAAAGGTTTATTGAAATCATTGTATGAATTGCATTTATTAAAAAATTACAGATCCATAAAAATGTATTTGTCTGCAACAGGCATCTACTAGTGGGTGGAAAGAAAGGTCATGTGGCCTGCATCGGCTGGCAAACCAAAGACCTCATGTGTGAGATGAATGTCATGGAAACGGTGAATGATGTCAAGTGAGTGCACGTTCATTAAAACATATCTTTTGATTTTCTGGCACACATTCTTCACATGTTGTAGCAGCCATTATCACTGGAACAAAGTCCTAGCTTTCAAATTCGGTCAGTTTTATTATGAAATTGTGTTTAATTGTGCACTGTGACAGATGTTTTAGCATAAAATTAACATGATCTTTATCTTTGTATGTTAATCTTTGTATGTTATCTTTGTATGTTAAAAGATACAGCACAACTTACTGAAATGCGTCATGTCTCATGTAATCACTCAATCTGTGTTTAACTGTGGAAAGACGTCAGTGAACCCGTTTGTACAGAATGTCACGCAGCGTTGGATTTGCCTAAGAAAAGTCATTCAGTAATAAACGCGTTATTCACTTAAGCTTGGGATACACTTAACAGCTAACTGAAACATTCTTAAACTGGTCTCAGTGCACTTAAATACTGTTTCCAGTGATTGGAGCAGATGCTAGTCTTTGAGGAGCACAAACCTAATTACTAATCACAAATCTAATGGAGTCAGTCCACTAGACAACACACTTAACAACTGGTGTGAGTCACAACTGGACACATTCTTACCAAAAATCACAACTCAAATGTGCAAGATCTTGTACCAAAACAAACATCAATGTCAGCAGACAGCTTTGCTTTGCAATTTGTGCAGAAAAATCCCATTGTATCGTTTACCTGCACTCCCACTACACCGCAGACAACACAGGTTTTATTTAATTATTGAAATGTTTTATTGGATTATTGAATACTCATTATATTTTTACTTGTTCTTCAGTATTTAATCAGGGTGTCCGCAGGTCCTTAAAATCTCTTAAATAACGTTTTCCTAATATAAGGCCTTTAAAAGTCTTAATGTCTTAAATTCGGATTCGATGGGTCTTAAATATTTTTGGTCACATTAAGCTAAAATATCTTCAGTCTGACGGACCTAATGACTTTACAATCATTGGACAGACCGAATATTTTTTCTTCCCCGCGGTAAATTACTGCATCATCAGAGAGAATTGAATCTGGCAAAATATCAGTGCTGGTACTACTAGATCTCAGTACTGTGTTTGACACTGTCGGGCCTAAATTAGCAGAATACAGAATACAAGCTCGCGCTGCTGAGGATCACTCTGTTTGTCTCTTTGTGAGAGACTTCAGAACAAATGAGCGTAATCGCACACACAAACTCGGAAGAAACAGACTGAGGTAAAAATTCACAATGTCTAGTTTATTCATAACATGATATAGTTAAGTAACACCATGATGTAACGTAGTTTGTAGGTCGGGAAGAAGGAGGCGGGAACCGGCGAACACTCAAAGAAAACTTTAATAATAAAATAAACACAAAATAGCGCGACAGCCTCTCGCGGACGACTGCCGCGCACAAACGAAACCAAATCACAAAATAAAGTCCAGGCCTGGTCCTCTCTCGTCTAACACGGTCGTCTAGCCTTTATCCTTCCGGAGCTCCTCCGTGAGACTCGAGACCGGTGAGTGGTGCAGGTGTCGCGCATTAGCAGTGACTCCACCGGCCTCGCTCAGTTCCCACGGCTCTCGGCCCCGCCCCTCTCGTCACACATGACAAGTGAGCTATTTTGCTCAATATTCTCACGACGCAAAAAACAACAACATTGAAAACACCTACAGAGTGCACGCATTACGTGAAGTCTAGTGCACGTGCGCATTTACAGTGCGCTCTTTCACTGCATGATTCAGTCTATAAAAATACATTCAGAATGATCACAAATTCAAGACATGGGGGCAGAAAATGTGTATATTTATACCACTTCTTATAATCAATTTCACACGGAAGAGTGCTTTTTTTCTCCAAAAATGACCATGTACAAATGTAATATTGATTTTTTTTTTACAACAGTTCGATAAACTAGAAGTTTTATTAAGAGACTTACGTTTTAGACACCATATTGCCTGTTTTTGCACTATTTCGCCAACAAAAATGATTCCAAACAAAACCACAGCGCTGTTTTGCGTCTTTGAGCAACATGACGGTGTTTCGTTCCTGAATGAATCATCCGTTTAAGATTCCAGCATGATAACACACTCAATCAGTTGAATGAATGACTCAATGACTCACTCATCAAGTGACTTACCATCACTTACTGGTAGTTTAGTTGAGAAGTATGTTGAAATGTATGCATTTTTCCCCTCAACATTTCTTATTTGTAAATTCATAAATGCATTTAAAACATTAATCTCATAGCATTATTTATTGCAGTTGTAATTATTGTTATTTGCAGTGTAAATTATTTAATCTGACTGGTAGCAGCCCTATAGTGTATATTGAATTTGATCAATTGTAATAATTTGGTTAAAAATAGACCTTTGTAAAGGTAAATAAAAATATGCCGATTTAAGTATGTAAAAGCTGATAGAACACTGATGAAAATATTGCTTCAGAATAAATTGTTTACTCCACCAAAAATCTCAGTGATGCAGTTATTTTGCAGGGATATTTTGTATGGAATAATGTCTGCTGACATTAAAAGTTCACTGTATATCATAGTAATAAATATAATTTATTACAGCAATGATATTTTGTTTTCTTTTTCATTTAAACACATTAAATATTACATATATGTATGTAATAAAATGTGTATTTCCATTACAGGTTTAGGTCTTAAGTTTCATATAAGATGGTATTAAAAAGGTCTTAAAAATTCTTACATTTAACTTGTTCATGTCTGCAGAAACCCTGTTAATGTATATTTGATTACATCCATAAGAACCAGTTTTAATGACAGCCACCGTTAAAATGTTTATATTTAAAAGAAAAAAAGAATTGGAGTTAGGGTTGCAAAGGGGTGGAACATTTCCAAAAATCCCTGGAATAATACAAAAAAATCCTGGAAAGTTTCCGAAATTTACTGGACTTTTTCCACCTTTTTGCAACCCTAATTGGAGTAGAAACACGGTTATTGCTATTTTGCGCAATTTAAATGTTTGTATGCAAGTAGTTAATTTTAACCTTTGATATTATAGTAGTGTACTGACAGATTCCCCTATAAAGTTCACAGCATTTGTGAGAAAAATTTACATGATCTGTGCCTGATACATATCCAAATTAAGTGATAGCAAATTGAATCAAGATCAGTTGGATCAAATTGCAAGCTCATGAACTGAAAGAATATCAGATTGTGTGTATATCATGATGTATTGGTATCAATCAATATTGCAACTTAAACCTTAAATGCATAGCTGCATAACAAAAATGCCAAGCCAGGCAGAACAGGCTGTGGTTGTAGAATTTCTTGAGAAAAATGTTTTATTTGACGGTCCAGCTGAGAGTCAGTCTAGTTTTTTTGTCAAAGAGTTTCAAATACTTTATTTAGGTTTTTTTTTCACAATACCTTCCTATCCTTCACCCCTGTGCTTTAGTAATGAGTAATTGTCTCATTGTGGTCTTATTTAAAGCTCACTCTCTGCGCTCTTCATTCTTCCTCCAGGTGGCTTCATACAGAGGCCATGTTTGCTGTGGCACAGAAGAGATGGCTCTATATCTATGACTCTAAAGGTGTGGAGCTCCACTGTGTGAAGAAGTTCAATGATGTCTTAAGAATGCAGTTTCTGCCCTACCACTTCCTACTCGCCACAGCGGTGCGTCAACAAGTGCTTTTGGCAAAACTTTGAACTTAAAAGTTTTAACACTGCAGCCAATTCCAAATACAAATGAGAATTGAAAGTAATGTAAAAAGTTCTGTTTATTAGCGTCTTCATGTCAATATCCAGCTTATCTACATTGTTTGCTATAGTAACTGATATAGTACTAGGGGGTAGATGTTAGTGTAGAAAGAGAACACAAACAGGAAATTTGACTTCTAGTCATGTCGTTTGACAGCACTACTCAAAACCAATGATCTGATTGACTTTTAATGTTGGCATGCAGTGTCTTTGACTGAATTACCATAATCAATTATGAAATGTATCTTGAGAAATATGGCTTTTAACTGCAATGTGTCAAAAAAAAAGGAAAGAAAAAAACTCTCCAAAGAGTGTACTGTCCTTTGGCATTTTTAATTAGATTGACAAATGGGAAAAAGAGAATAAAACAACCAAGAAAAGCAATTGGCAAATGCTTTTTTTTTTTTTAAATGTGCCTTTGAAAAATATTTATTAATTCACTATTCTGTTTTAGAGCATAAACTGATTAGATCATTTAAAAAGTGATTAATTTCCATTTTTATGGTTTGAATTATTTAATTTATTGTTACTTATTCAACCTTTTCATGGTGACACATGAAAAGCCCAAGTGTTTGTGCATGAAAAAGTAATTACTTTCCCAATTGTATCTCATCCTTAAAACAGTTTTTCCATATGACAATTATAATTTCACCTTTCAGAGTGCCACAGGGTTTCTGCAATATCTGGATGTATCGGTTGGTAAAGAGGTCGCAGCCATCTGCACAAAAATGGGACGGCTAGACGTGATGGCACAGAATCCCCATAATGCAGTAATTCACCTGGGCCACCCAAATGGCACCATTAGTCTGTGGTCGCCCAACCAGAAAGAGCCACTTGTAAAGATGTTGTGTCATCGGGGCGCTGTTCGTTCCTTAACAGTGGATAAAACTGGCACGTGAGTATCACAAAGTCCTGGGGGGATTTCATCAGTGCCGGGGGACCGGCAGTCTCAGACCGGTTGTTACGTTAGAGCTGATGGATGACTAACCCCACCCACCATTAATCCTTACCTGGCGGGGGGGGGGGGGGGGGGGTTCACTTCAGTACCTGATTTAAGGAATTAGACCAGCAGTCTCAGAGGGATGTTACAGTAGAGCTGACGGATGACTCGAGTTTGGCCATTTTTAAGAACGAACAAAAAATCCCAGTGTGAACATTACTTAAAAACCGAGACATTAATTACGTTTTTTTATATGTACTTACAGATGAAGATTGTTGTTGGCAATTATGTGATTTGGACGTTGGCTCTTCAGCATGTATAAATAAAAAATTTTGAGGTGACTAATAACATCAAAACTAGGGCTGTATGACATTTTATGATATTTAGATTTTCTGAGATTATTGCAATATGACTGAATACAAGAATTTTCACCAGATTGAATAGCTTTTTTGGATAGAATGACTCATTCTCGACTTAGCAGGGTGATTGTTTTGAGAAGTAAAATCATAGAAATACTAGATAGAAAGCTAAATACATACATGCATACAAAAGGTTTTTACTTGTCCTGTCAAAATTTTCACTGGCCCAGCCACAAGGAAAAAAAGAGAAGAAAATACGTTTCTATCAATATATGCAATTTCTTAGACATGAACAAACCATGATTTAATTTTACCCTCAGAATGAGTATTTAATGAAGCTATGAGGCTAATTAAATGAACCATTTAGCGACAATTTGGAGGTATTACTGGTGTTTCTTGTGTTGGGGATTCTCTTCTGTGGTTTGTTGATTCTGTTCACGTCTGGAGTGACGTCTTGGTGGAAAGCCAGTCACAATGGACAGTTGGAGACACCGCTTTGCAGCAAATCTTAACATAGAAAACAAGACTCTTGTTGGGAAAAAAACAAGAAAAGAAAGTGAGATGAGAATAGTTAGATAGCTTGCTTGTTCATGTTGCTGGATTAGACCTCTCCACTTATGATTTAATGGGGTCCTAAAACTAATTACACATTGTTTTAGCTTGGGGTGTTATGTTTCTCCTCCCCTTGCATAAATCAGTCTTCTTAGTCACATGGTTCCTAGTTTTCCTGCACTTGTAGAATACAACTTAGACATGACTTCTGTAATGAGAGTATGATTCAATATATCAAGAATTGATTGATATCAACAATTGAGAAATAAATTATAATTCACACCCATACCAAACATCACATACTTCCTATAAACCTACCTACGTACCTATGTATTTTATGCTATACATTCATCCATATGTGCCAAAAAGTAATAAAAACATAAACATTACATTCTAAAACCAACTAAACAAAACAAAAAATACTGGTAAGTATATAACTGTAAAATGCAATTTATTCACTGGGTAAAACGTTTTTTTTTAAGGCTTTAAAAAGCACCTGTGAAAGCACCAGACAAGCAATCCGTGTTAAACTATGTTTATGAGTTTGTTTGAAATGCTTCATACACAGCGGTTTTTATGTTTAGGGCAACTTGGGTTGTGCACTTGTGTCATGTGCTGTATTTTGTCCATATGCATTCTTTTTTTTTTATTGTTGAATTTGTTGCAGCCCTAGAGCATACCTTACTTTCCCTTTATTTATACCAGTAAGATTATTTGTTTATTGCAGGTACATGGTGACGTCAGGTCTGGACAGGAAGCTAAAGGTGTATGATATCAGAGCTTTTAAACCTCTTCACTCCTGTTTCCTCCCTGCTGGAGCCTCTTGCTTATCTCTAAGCCAGAGAGGACTACTCAGTGCTGCTACTGGAGATATTGTACAGGTAGTGTACATATACACACAAGTAAAACTTTCTGGATAAACATTTGTTGTTGTTGCTTGCAAAGAACATAGTCCTAACCCAACCCTTTAAAGGGGGCATGAAATGGACAATCAAAATGTTCTTGATATTTACAAAAAAGACGTTACTCTATAGTAAAAACATACTGCAAGTTTCAGAACTCAAAACTAACTCTGCAGTGTAAAATAAGAAATATTCTTTTCTAACTGCACCTCCAAAAACTTTGCATAGCCTTTCTAAAAATCAGAAAGTTTAAATTAGAAATGTCCTCTGAGGCAAGGCAGATAAGTACATTTATTTTTATGTCAAACCAGCGTTTAATGCTATTAGGACACCAAGCGTATCATTGTTTGAGTGTTGTTAATACAATGGGTTCATACCGGAGTACAAGCAGCATCTTTTGTAATATGACAAATAATACTTTTAAAAATGTATATACCTTAAATTAAGCAAGCAAAAGCAATTGCCATGCTGAAAAACACTGTTGAAGTCGTGGTTGCGTTGTTTCAATTTCTTACTTTTGGATCTGGCTCAAACATATATGGCTCAGTTCATAGTGATTGCCATCTGGAGTATCAAAACACATGACATGCTGTAAAGGAGGGCGTGAAAACGGTGCAGTGAAATTAGCCAATCACAGTAGTGGTTGAGTGTTTTTCACAGATTGAGATGAGGAAAATGATCTTTTTACAAATATTGGAGTTTTTTAAAAAGAGAACTTTATAAACTAACCTTGAGATACATAAAAATCTGAAACTGCATTTCATGACAGATCTTCTTTATGCACCAAGAGCTTGTAACACTCCAAAGAGAAAGGAAAAATTGAAATAGCATCATATGACCCCTTTCACCCATCCCTGAAATCAGACCAGTCATTGTAATTATACCGAAACAGAAGCAGTGGGAAATTAATGCTTCACAACTGGCATTAACCTTACAGGGATATTGCCCCCCAAAAATAAAGAATGTCATCATGTACTCCCTCTCAGGTTGTTCCAAACCGAGTTCTTCCTTCTACTGAGCACAAAAGAAGATATTTTGAAGAAAGTTAACCAAACTTTCTTCAGTTGCTAATCAGTAGCATTTTTTCCCTATGCTTTGGAAGTCAATAGCTACTATCAACATGCTTCAAAATACCTTATTTTGTTTAACAGAAGAAAGAAACTTGTACAGGTTTGGGACAACTTGAGGATGGGTTAATGACGGCTCATTGACGATACATTGATGTGTAAAGACACAAAACGATCAGTCTGTACGAGAAACTGAACAGTATTTATATAGTTTTTTACCTCTGATGTACAGCAATGTCTGAACTGTCCTGAGTGTGTTCAACAGCCAGCGAACACAACACAAATGGACCATTGACACTCATTGACCATTGACACTCTATCTACAATCTCAATTGGGAGTGTCAATGGTCCATTTGAGAGATAGGTGGCGGTAATGCACTTATAAGTCTGCGATCCGCCGTAAAGCAAGAAGAAGAAGATGCCTCAAGCGCAGGCTGAAGAAGAAGACGCGAGCGCACTCAGGACAGTTCAGACATTGCAGTGCATCAGAGGTGAAAAACTATATAATACTGTTCAGTTTCTTGCACAGACTGATCGTTTTGTGTCTTTACACATCAATGTATCATCACGAGCCGCAGTGTTTAATTTGGTTTTGTATGTGTATGTTTTTTTGACTCTCAAAGCCGTGATTCCCATTCACCCATTATAAGACTGACAGACTGCATCGGTTTGTGTTAAAAATCTTTGTTTGTGTTCTACTGAAGAAACAAAGTCACCTACATCTTGGATGCCCTGGGAGTAAACAAATAAACATCATATTTTTATTTTTGGGTGAACTATCCCTTTAAGATCGAAAAATAACACATATATTGTTTGAAATGTTATATAGATAATTTGAAAGAAACTGCATAAAGTACATCACGTATGCTTGCTCTCCTGAAGATGCACACACGAGTTGCTGTTAATAATACTTAGAAGTTTTGTACACCGCAATGGAATATTGTAATATTACAATATTGTTAGAGTTACTATAACTATTATTACAATAATAGAGCTGTATGTTTGTGTCCATAGGTTTTTCAGAACATTTTGGGAAGCAGTCCTGTATCCAAACCCTACATGGCTCACCACCTTCGAGGGCAAATTTGGGGTCTTGCGTACTGCCCCTTCGAAGATGTTCTGGGAATTGGACATGGAGAGGGCTTCACCAGCATGATTGTACCAGGTAAGACAGGAACACATGTTCACACAAAGGCAGGAGTGTGTCTACGTGTTGGCCAGGGGTAGCACCGGCCCCCCCTGAAATTTGGCTGGCCACCCCAGGTGCCCCCCCTACCAAATGTCTTGCCATAGGCTTGTTTTTAGTAAATTTCTAATTTAAGCCGGTTTCTATAGTGTGATCTTAATGACAATGTTGAGAGCGCATAATGTTACGTGATCCATGTGCGCGAGGACGAATCTCTCCACTCCCAAGCGGATTTCCTTCATTCAGCGACTGTCCCCCCCCGCCATTTAAAATGCTCTAGACACGCCCCTGCACAAAGGACATGTTCACTCCTTCGTACCAGGGGTCTACATATAGTCAGTTGTGTTTCTTGGATGATGGACAAATGAGCTCTGTTCCAAAACCCAGTGAGGTACCTGGATATACTGTAAGACCTGTTCACACTGCCAGTGAAACACAGCAACAAATATGATCCCATTTGACACAAACGACATTGTCCATTGCTGTCAGGATGTAGCAAGATAGATAGATGTGCATATAAAGTGTTTATGAGAAGTGTGGGAGTATTATTGTACTTACTGCAAGACATGGAGGCGCCCGCGCAATCCCTTGCATTTTTCCCCGCGGAAAGAACTAAGAATAGGTTACTCCGTCATTTTTGGTCATAAGAGTAGCCTAATAGGCTACATCATTCGTAAAAAATAAAAACTGTTTCTGCTTTTATTTATGTACACTCATAATTAGAGCCTGACCGATATATCGTTTTGCCGATATGAGCCTGTCGCCGATATATCGGTATCGGCGAATGTGCCGCCAATATGAATTTTTTTTTTTTTACAAAACATATAACGCAGAAAAAAAAATTGGAATTGTGTAATTACTTAGTTTGTCCAGCAGAGCGAGCTCCATTGTTTGCTACTGGCGACCTGGATGAAACGCTTTTGAAGCTTAAGTCTATGGAAAACCATTGAAACTGTGAACGGCCATCTCCGTAACGGAAATCCGCACCAAATTCGGGGGATCCCTTCAGCTCCAGGAACCCCCTCGAACACGAATTGAGTGTACGTCTAGAGGCCTGCTTTCGAATGAGACCACCTCCACGTCGAAAGGTTCGGGAGTTACGGGTGGTTAAATTCGCGGTCCGGCGCTGACCGATCAAGCAGAACCGGCTGGTTGACAGGATGAGGACTTTTGACGGACGCGGAATTGGAAGCAGCGTGTATTCAGATCGGAGCAACGGAAAAGTTTGATTGTGATTCAAATAATTCATACTGAGTTTTGATAAGCACAAGTTATAATATTAAGTAGAAGAAAAGAAGGGGAAATCGCCGAAAAAAAAGAAGTTGGATCAGAAACAAAAGATAGGATTGATGATTCAGAGATTGAAGATCAAATGGAGACAGGTTGGTCACAGGTAGAAGGAGGGAGAATAAAAAGTGTAGGAAAAACAAATAAAAAGAGGAAGAAAGATAATGAAGGGGATTCAGTAAGTATAGATGAGGATAGTGAAAGGGAATTAATAAGTGGAATTTATTCATCCTCATCTATTGGACAAAAGAGAGGAAAGAGATAATATAATGGATGTCCCATTTGGAATGACGGAACTAAAACGAGCGCTGAGGAGAATGAGAGAAACTACTCCTGGTCAAGATGAAATCAGCTATTATATGATCAAGCAGTTAAGTGAGGAATCATTGAGAGTAATGTTAGAATTCTATAATAAAGTTTGGGAAATGGGGGTGCTACCACAAAGTTGGAAAGAGGCACTGGTATTGCCAATAAGGAAACCAGGGAAGGATCCAAGTAAGCCGGCTAATTATAGACCAATAGCCCTTACATCTCATGTAGGGAAAGTGATGGAGAGAATGATAACGGACAGACTAGTTTATTTTTTGGAAAAAGAAGGAAAATTATCACCTTATCAAAGTGGATTTAGGGTAGGAAGAGGAACCATGGATCCGGTTATGTGTTTGGAAGCGGAAATAAAGAAGGCTCTATCAAATAAAGAATCAGTAACTGCTGTGTTTTTCGATATTGAAAAAGCCTATGACATGTTATGGAGAGAGGGTTTGATGATAAAATTGGAGGAGATGGGGGTAGGGGGAGAATGTTTAATTGGATTAGTGACTTCCTTAAACAAAGAGTAATAAGGGTGAGAGTAGGAGACTATCATATCAAGGAGTAATAGAAAATGGCACTCCTCAGGGAAGTGTAATAAGTCCAGTGCTTTTTATAATAATGATAAATGATATGTTTAGTAAGGTGGATAGGAGTATTGGAAGACCACTGTTTGCAGATGATGGGGCTTTGTGGTTCAGAGGAAGAAACAATAAGTTCAATATGGGGAAAATGCAGAAGGCTGTGGATGAGGTAGTTAAATGGTCATATAAATGGGGATTTAAGTTTTCTGTGGAGAAGTCACAAACTTATATTTTCTAACAAGAAAGTAGACAGTGAATGGAAGTTAAGAATATATAACAAAGACATGGCACGAGTGACATCAATTAGATTCCTAGGAATGTGGCTGGATACTAGACTTGCATGGAAAGAACATATTGATAAGATAGTGAGTAAGTGTAAAAGAGTTTTAAATGTAATGAAATGTATGGCAGGACAAGAGTGGGGAGCAGATAGAGGGGCGCTTCAAACAGTTTATATAGCAATGATAAGATCTGTGCTAGATTATGGAAGTACAGCATATGGGCTGGCTGCAAAATCTCAGTTAGAGAAATTGGACCGAATTCAAGCGCAAGCATTGAGAATTTGCTGTGGGGTATATCCAACAACACCTATTGCAGCAATGCAGGTAGAGATAAGCGAAATGCCGCTTTATATTAGAAGGCAACAGTTAATGGCTGTATATTGGACAAATCTTAAGAGTCAGGATGAAATACATCCAACAAAGAAAATATTAGGAATATGTTGGGAACAAGGAATGAATAAACATAAGAGTTTTGGATGGGTTGTAGAAGAAGATATTAAGGAGATGGGGATAAACAATTATAGATGTATACCAAGAGTAATGTATCCACATAACCCCTTATGGATTCTTCCTCAACCAGTAGTAGATATAACATTACTGAAGATAAGACAGAGAGAAGGAAGTAATGAGAGCAAAGGAGTATTTAGGGCTTATGTATGGAAATAATATACGGATATACACAGATGCCTCCAAAAAAGAGGGAGGGTAGGAGTGACAGTTAATGTGCCAAAGTTACTGATGAAGAAAAAAGCTAGAATAAGTGATCAACTGTCAGTATATACAGGTGAAGTGATGGCTATTCTGGTAGCACAACTAATTAAGGATAGAGAAATACAAAATGCGGTCATTTGTTCAGATTCATATTCAGCAATAGTCAGTATTGATAACCAAAAATCAGAGTCAAGGCCAGATTTAATTATGGAAATCCTTCAAAATCTCTTTGAGTTAAAACAAAGTAGAATAGAAGTACAGTTTATGTGGGTTCCAGCCCATGTGGGAATTAAAGGAAATGAAGAAGCAGATAAATTAGCTAAGCAAGCAGTAGATGATGAAATGGTAGAAATTGAGCTATCACATAGTATAAGAGAAATAAAAACAGTAATAAAGGAGAAAGTGATTAAAAAGAGGCAACAGTATTGGGATGATGAGACTAAAGGGAGACATTTATATGCAATACAAAAGAAAGTGAGAAAAGGTAGAAAAAGTGGGAGAAATAGGAGGGAGGAAAGTGTAATTACAAGACTAAGAATGGGACATACAGGTTTGAATAAAACATTACATTTAATATCTAAGTATCCAACGGGATTGTGTGAGAAATGTGGACAGAGTGAAACTGTAGAACGTGATTATTAATTGTAAGGGTTATGATGAAGAAAGAGAAGTACTAAGAGAAGACGTATGGAAGAATGAAGGAAAAGAGTTAACATTAAAGAATATATTAGACTCAGATATAGGAAATAGTACGATAAATGTGTTGTTTCAGTTTCTGAATAATACAGGTTTAATGAAGAGAATGTAGGATAAGTATATATAGAGAGGTAGAAGATGCTGATATAGTGTGGGTAGAAGGGAAAGTATATCTGAAGGTTAAATAAAGATACAGATGGATATTTGGATTTAAAGAGAATTGGGGGGGGGTTAGAAAATGTTAAGAGATAGAGGAAATGTTTCTGATCCAAGCTACCTGATGATGGCAGTAATGCACTGTTAAGTGCGGTTGCCAGTAAAAGGAAGAAGACCGATCAAGCGATCCCGGGGGCTACCGACGCGCGGAGGGTGGCGTTTGAGAGGGTTCCTCGAGCTGAAGGGATCCCCTGAATTTGGTGGAGATCCGCCGGCGCGTTTGCGTGTGCACCAGTCAACACTTTCACTTCAGCAAGGTCTCTTGTTCAGGCAGCAGCATTCAAGCGTGGTCTTATTCGACCGTAAGTGCCCTGCGAAGTGGACTTCACATGAAATTCCGCCATGATTCCAGTTCCAAGTGAACGTACACGTTACATTCAAAGGGCATTAAAGTGTGCGAGACGTGAATTTATATCTAGGGATGCACCGAATGTTCGGCAACCGCAGTGTTGAAGCATTTAAACTGTCGGAGAAAGACGCAAAAATCATTTTCAAGCACCGACAGCGAGAGACTGTTAAGGACTGCATCGCATGTCTTCAATGAGAAGAGGAATGGGTGATTATGGCTGGTTACTGTATGATTATTGAAATGGCCTTAAACAGTTAGTAAATAAACTGCGGAATGTTGTTTTCTGATACACGCGCGCATTGCATGTATTCTGACAGCGCTGCACGAACTCGCAGCAGATCTGCTTGTTAACCAGGGTTCAAAGTTCAAAGCTAGGGATAAGGCGTATCGATCCGAAGTATCGATATATCGATACTCAAACAAAAAATATCGATACTAAGGTGCGTTTTTTTACCAGTGGTTTTGTTTATTCAACAAAAATAATAATAATGCATACAATATGCATTGAATTGGACGAATAACCTTTGTAAGCAAGTAATTGTGTAAAATAGAACTATTTTCCTGCTCATCTGAACACACGCAAATGTTGCAAGACAGAACCAATTAATCACAGAGAGCATTCACTTACTGCTGACAGTGCATTCAAACAGGACTGCGTTTCCCAAAAGTATCATAAGAAAGCATTAAAGCTTTTGGGAATGGCAGCCCTACACAATGCTTATCAGAGAACAGAAAAAAAAACATAAATGTTTGAGTTATTTCACAATAAACAAATTGAAATTGTAGCCTACATAGTTTGTGCAATTACAATTATTTACATTGAACGTTGAAAGATAATATTGATCATGTTCTATTCTGTAATGTTAATAGAAATCATACACTGTCAGAATAAAAAGGTTGCATTTTATGCATACAACAGCCATTTACTGGCAGTCCCTGTAATACTGGTAGCACTAATATAAAAATGTGATGATATATGTTACAAAAAAGTAACAATTTTGAAATACGTTGATGGTTGTATTATTTTGTATTTGATCTCAGTATTCCTATCAATGTTGTATAAGGGTTTTTTATGCATAATGAGTGAGTGAGCCAAGTATGGTTACCCATAGTAGGAATTAGTGCTCTGCATTTAACCCATCCTTAGTGCGCACACACACAGCAGTGAACCCACACCCGGAGCAGTGGGCAGCCATTTTTGCTGCGGCGCCCGGGGAGCAGTTGGGGGTTCGGTGCCTTGCTCAAGGGCACCTCAGTCGTGATATTGAAGGTGGAGACGCTGTACATTCACTCCCCCCACCTACAATCCCTTACGAGTCCGACTCTCTAACCATTAGGCTACGACTTCCCCATATAATAGTAACCCTAGAATGTGATCAAACAGATTAAAATAGCTGTGCTAATATATATAACAATTTTTAAGACTGTAAAAATATGTTAATTCAGTATACACATTATCCCACCGGTTACAATTGTGATAAAATAAAAATTTTCACACACTTCCAAAAAAAAAAACATTTTATTGATTATTTCAAAGGGTTACTAATGACACATCATTTGGATATTTTCATGTCTGGGAAAAATTTGGGATTAAACGGGTTAAAATGCGTTTTAAACAAAGTTTAGTGGTTTTCATTACCCATTTTACTCTTAGTAATTTAATAAATTTCATGATTTAAAAGTTTAGTGCAGAAGTATCAAATCGGTATCGATTTTCGACGATACTGTCTTGAAAAATATCGGTATCGTATCGAAAACAAAATAAGGGGTATCGCCCATCCCTATTCAAAGCGCGAGGAAAATCTGCGCTGATACAGTCGTCAGTTTCTCAGTCACATTTTTATGAATTTTTACAAGGCATGTGACTGTGCGATACGTACGACGTATTCGTAATGAGACTCATTTATAAATCTGTTATCAACAAAAATAAGCATTGAGGTCTTCCTGCACGTTTCCGCCAAAATAAAAGTTGAGAAAAAGCAAGAACACTCTCAACATTCATAAATGTTAGTATTGTAATTTTACTGTTGTTCTGTAAAATAAAATAAAAAGTAAGACAATAATAATGATAATAATCATTACAAAAGCTCTGTTTTAATACATTTATTATAACATTCACACATAGTGTTCAAATTAGGATCTGTAATATTTTCTAATGTTTTAAATGAAGTCTCTTCTCAGCAAGGCTGCTTTTAATTGTACAGTAAAAATACATGCCTGATTCAAAAAGGGGGTATGATGGCCAAAAATTATTTTACTAACTTATTAATTTTCAGTTAAATTGTGCTTTGCTGGTATAGTGTCTGCTAGAATGTTAAAAATGTTCAGTGTTAAATATTTTTAAATTGTTGTTTTGTAATTGATTTTTTATTTTTTTTTGAAAAGCAAGACAAAACTGTAAAAAGCACATTTTGGCTTTTTAACTTATGCAATGGTGAAAAAAATTGGCAAAATACGTGGGGGAAAAAACTCGAAAAACCGTATTCGGCCTTCTTCTAATGTTTTAAATGAAGTCTCTTCTCAGCAAGGCTGCTTTTAATTGTACAGTAAAAATACATGCCTGATTCAAAAAGGGGGTATGATGGCCAAAAATTATTTTACTAACTTATTAATTTTCAGTTAAATTGTGCTTTGCTGGTATAGTGTCTGCTAGAATGTTAAAAATGTTCAGTGTTAAATATTTTTAAATTGTTGTTTTGTAATTGATTTTTTATTTTTTTTTTTAAAGCAAGACAAAACTGTAAAAAGCACATTTTGGCTTTTTAACTTATGCAATGGTGAAACGTGGGGGAAAAAACTCGAAAAACCGTATTCGGCCTTCGGCCCAGTGTTTAATTTTATTCGGTTCTGGCTTCGGCCAAGAATTTTCATTTCGGTGCATCCCTATTTATATTGTATTTATTTACAGAGGAATATTATGTCACACTTCACACTACTCTAGTAAGTTTCGTCTATGTGTGAAGACAGTAGCCCAAATCCGTGAATGAATGTTCCGAAGTGAAAAACTTAAACGGAATAAAGTTGAATGGAATTGAATTGAAGTTGAATAAACTTCAACTTTACTGTTCGTGCACTGATGTCAGACTCATTTTGGATAATAGTTTATTGTTAAATGCCCTGCCTTCATTACGTATCTCTGTCACGTCATTATAAGTGTTTGATCACCACATTTGAGTGATCATTGCAAAAAATGTGTTTATGTATATACTGTATTCTATATATAGTACCAGTCAAATGTTTGGAGACACGAATGGGAAAGTGTCCAAACTTTTGACTGGTATTGTACTATAATTTACAGCAAGAATGTCGGCTGATATATCGATGTCGGCCTTTTTTTACTCCCTAATATCGGTATCGGGCCCAAAAAACCCATATCGGTCAGGCTCTATTCACAATAACAACAAAATGTTGAGCTTTTGTAAAATAGAGAAAAATAAACAGGATGCGCTTTCTGCCAGTGTCCATGAAATGGAGCGCGTCACAATTAACAGCCTACTTGCCTCACAAAAAATAAATCTATGAAAAAAATATATCTTGAAATGTCTATTATTGAACGAACCAATAAAAAAAAACTCTCTAATTATGTAGTCCGTATAAAAATGTGCATTTCCATTACTGTGAAGATGACGAGCCTGCGTCGGCATTCGGTAACTTCATCTTTGCAACCGACACTCACTGAAAGCACTAGTTTATTAATAAATAATTAAAATGTCTTCTTTTCCCCGGGCACATTCATAATCATTCATTTTGCCAGTGCTTTGTGGCAAGCTTTATGCGCGCGCTTGAGCACAGAATATAGGCTACACGCCTATATGCCTAAAGGATGGTTTAGTAGGTTATTATATTAATCATTTTAATATAAACGTGCGACTAGTATTGACTAGGGGCAGGCCTATTTGGCACAAGGAACCGATCCATTTTTTAAATAAAATGCTATGACATTATGAAAAGTGCGACTCCAAATCACGTCACGCTGCATTGCACGAGTTATGCATGCGTTAAGAGTCAAATGCTTTTATTTAATTTTTTGGGGGTGCTATGATCTTTCTTGGGGGTGCTAAAGCACCTGCTAGCCCCTCCCTAGCGCCGCCCATGTCTATGGTGTAGACAGCATCACTGATTATAATGAGTTCTGTAGTATTTTGTCGCGCCGCACCACTCGCGTCCAGTGTAGACACCAGGGGCGTTGATTACGTGGGGGCGTGTCCCCCCCAATTTTAATATCACGTAAATTCATCCCCCGCACTTTTTCGGGCAAGTGTGTTCACATAGAGGTTTTCAAGAGCCGGTGTGAATGAATATAGATTTAAATTCAAAGAGACATTATAGTCTGTGCATGATCTGATGTTTTATTCGGACCCAGAATAAGGCGAGATGAACATCGCGGACCGCTAAACACTCCGTGCAGTGTGTGTTTCATTCATACTCGAAGCCGGAGGCGCTCTCGCGCAGAAAGTCTTACGAGGAAATTCCTAATATGGACAAAAGCGCCCAGCTATGCTGTATGAAAACAGCTGTTTTCACAGAAAACAGAAACGTTTGGAAGCATTAAGACATTAAACATACGATTGCGACAATATATGGTTTATTTGTGTTTGTCAAGTCATCTCCAGGTAATAAATAAAGTATATGAACAATGCAGTGCTAACTGACATAGCATTTATTACAGTATAGAAACTATTCTGCCTTATGTGATAAAGTGTTTGTAGTATATAAACAAATCATTATTATTGGTTATTGTCCAGCAGTTATCTGATTTCTAAGTCAATTAAAATCTAGAAATTAGAGAGAATTTAAAGTTGCCTATACACTACCAGTCAAACGTTTTTGAATAGTAAGATTTTTAATGTTTTTTAAAGAAGTCTCTTCTGTTCACCAAACCTGCATTTATTTGATCCAAAGTACAGCAAAACAAATATTGAAATATTTTTACTAGGCTATTTAAAATAACTTTTCTATTTGAATATATTTTAAAATGTAATTTATTGTGATTTCAAAGCTGATTTTTTTGCATCATTACTCCAGTCACATGATCTTTCAGAAATCATTCACTTCAGCCAGCATCAGTCTGACGCAGAAGCAGCATGCAGTGTTGTTGTTGTTGTTTTTTTGTTGCACGAGACGAAATGGCGGAAGGCAGCGACAGCGCTCCGGTGATTTTTCAGCCATCTAAGAGGACCAAATCGGTGGTCTGGTCGTATTTTGG
>NW_015505373.1:439573-455265 GCF_001515645.1 Sinocyclocheilus grahami
CGTCTTAAATCATATTTCTATCACTGACGAAAAATATGTTGTCTTACATTAAAATAGACAAATTTAATTAGCCTGTTCTATTTATGTTTGTATGTGAACTCGAAATCAACCACAACTTTGCTTTAAAAAGCATCACAAGATCTCCTAACCGAAGATCACATGATCGTTAAGTGATTAATTATTATTATTATTATTAGGGCTTCATGTTAATGTTCATGCTAAAAAAAAGTGCATATAGCTGCCAATTGTATTAGTTGTTTGTTGATTTTCAAATATAAAACTTATTGAAATGTTTTCAGTGTGTGTATCAGTTCTTTTTGAACGTTTTCATCTAATTTGAACAAAACCGTGATAATATTGATAATCGTGATAACTTTGGTCACTGTAATCGTGATATGAAATTTTCATACCGTTACATCCCTAATATATATACACGCATGCATGCATGCATACATATACACATACATACACACACACACACACACATATATATATATATATATGTGTGTGTGTATATTTCTGTCCCCCTCACTTCTGAAATGATGGCTACGCCACTGGTAGACACGGTGTAACATTGGTTTTGCTTTGTTTCACAGAACTAATCGTTGCCTGGGTTGCATACGTATGTGTGGGGCGGAGCTATCAAAATAGGGGCGAGACCCTTTTGGGGTAGGGGCGTGTTTGTTTTGGTGATTTCAAATGTCAACATCGACTACCAGAAATTGCTTACCCCACCTTTAATGCAAAGGAGCAGCAGCTTTCAGGATTTAAGTCTGTAAAGCATGTGTGATCCATCAGATAATCATGGTTTCTGTTTGTCTTGAATTGCAGCAAAAAGTAAAAAGATTCATAAAGTAAGGGCATTAAATGTTGCATGCATTGCTAAAAATGTATGTCTTTCTCAGTACTTTTCTTGATTTCCAATACAAACATTTAAACATCCTTAAATCAAAATACATTTACTTCAGTTGCAAAATGAAGATATGAAGTGTTGTTTTCGGAGGAACTGCACAAAATTAAGTGAGTTTTTTTGAAAGACGAACAAACATGTCAATGGGGAATAAATACTTGTTTTTATTATTATTATTATATATTTGTTTGTGTGTTTTAGTTTTTGGAGCCCACTTTTTTTTTATTTTTTTTATCAATTTCACTGGAGAAACTATCGCCTTTAGCCTGATTCACAACGGTCAGTTTATAATAATGTTTTCTAGTTTGAGTGGTACTGGTAGGTTTTCGCAGGAAATTCCAGCATGCTGCTGCGTCATTACGTCACTTCTGTAAACATAAAGAAGTTGTCCTGGCTACTAGGCTATCACATGTGAGGATCGTGCAGGTGGAGGATCGTTTATAGCCTTTTCTCACAGCAGCTAGAATAATTAAATGTATAATTTTGATGGCAGATTGTAATCCAGAAAGGATTATATGAAACACATGTGAATGAAATTAAATTATATTCCAGTTTTAAATGTGCTTCTGATTACAGATAGCCTGGGATTACACAAGATTTGTATTTTAAAGACAACCAGTTGGGAGGAAGAATAATTAGCCTTTTGGGTTAAAATAATTTCTTAGTATGAAATTCAAATGATATGACAATTAGATATTAGACTACAGAGATTGAAATCTACACGCTAATACGCACATAGTCACGCAATGCTGATGTTGTTAACATAAACAATTTGAGAAAAAAGTATAACAATAATAATAATTTGCACGGTTTGATGTGATATGAGCTAACTGATCTTTAGATTTAATCACCATTGATAGCGCGATTTATTGTAATGCTTTATTCCTCAGTTGGTCAGAACAAACGTGGCAGACTTGTTACTTACTTATTCAGAGGACACTATATGGTGAAAATTCTTATTTGAGTCATATATTCCAAGAAGTAGGCTAGAATCTGTGATTACTAAGTATAGGATTCACACCGGTGCAGTGACTGACTGTTACACATACTCCTCAAAACATTAGATTAATCCACACTGAAGTAGATAATTCTGCACACAGCTTTTAGATTTGCATTCGAAAATGAGACGAACACAATTTTTCAGCGTAATCAGAAGGTTGAAGTTTGACAGTGTAATCAACCACTTGATTGGCTCTATGACTCTCTCTCCTCTCCACCTGTAGCTGGTGTGTGGTGAGTGCACACTGGCGCCGTTGTCCTGTGGCTGCCGTCGCATTATCCAAGTGGATGCTGCACACTGGTGGTGGTTGAGGAGAGACCCCCCCACATGATTGTAAAGCGATTTGGGTGTACAACAATACACAATGAAGCGCTATATAAATGCATCATTCATTCATTCATTCATTCAAGGTACATTAAAAGTTGTTTCCGTATTCTGGTGTTTGTGAGCAGAGCTATTCAAGTCTTTAAAGATTTCAAGCAATTTATTCGTAAAATGAATTAAAGTAATGAAGAGATATATTGGAAGTGTTATTTTCAAACTTTAAAGTGTTGCTAATGCAACCCATTGTCTGCTCCCTAGACATTTACATCCAGAGGACATATTTATGTATTGTTAAATTTTGTTTATTCCTTAAATTTGGCAGAGAAAAAATGCAGTGTTCATACAGGCACACACAACACACATAATGTGCATCACCATGGAAGTATGGAAGAACGAAAGTCTATTTATAATCTGTTTCTTTCAGTATATTATAGAGCTGCAGGGTTGAATGTCACCAAAAATGTACAGGTCACAGTTCTCCTATAACTGAAAAAAGAGAAATATCCCTGCTTTTTTTGTGCCTCTCCAGGTGCAGGGGAACCCAATTTTGATGCTCTTGATACAAACCCGTACCGCAGCTATGAACAGAGACAGGAGTGGGAGGTCAAGGCTCTGCTAGAGAAGGTGCAGCCTGAGCTGATTGGTTTGCACCCAGAACAGCTGAGTAAAGTAGACCAGACCAGCTTTGAGCAGAGGCACAAGGAACAAGTTGAAGCATTGGTAAGTTTACTGTTGTGAAGAAGAAAAAAAAATATATATATATATATATATATAATATATACATTTTTTTAATTTTTTTTTTCCACAACGTGTGCCACAATTATTACCATCCTTAAAAATTCTTATGAGTAAAAATCTAGTTGAGGTGTAATCCCATTCATATTGTAGGTTTTTAAGTAAGACTTAAGTGACAAGCCATAACTTCCTGTTTTACTGGGGTATAAATATGAGGTGAAAACAGGCCAAATTGCTATAGTCACCCATTGCTATGAGAGACCAGAGTGTGTGTATATATAAATATATATATATATATATATGTACTTCAATTAAAGGTAAGATTTGTGAATATTATGAAAATTAATATTACGTATGAATGAAGAGAAAATTCCTAGGAAGCGCCTTGTTGGTTTTGCTCGTATTTGTCAAGGGTGCTGATATTAGAATGAATGGATGCAGTATGTATTAGGAGTGCAACGGTACACAAATATGACGGTTCAGTACGTACCTCGGTTTTGATGTCACAGTTCGGTATGGTTTTGGTACAGCAGAGGGGAAAAAAACATATATGTGTGTGTGTGTGTGTGTGTATAAGTTTTTTTTTATTAAATAGTATTTTACAGAACAAATTGATCTTTCTTTAAATGAATTTAATTACAATTACCTTAGGGATAAAAATCTACCTCTTATGCTCTAAATCATGGGTTCTCAACTCTGGCTCTCGAGGTCCACTTTCCTGTGGAGTTTAGCTCCAAACCCTAATCAGACACACCTGAACAAGCTAATCAAGTTCTTCAAGATTCTCCACTTATGAAGTGTTTCTTGGAGGTTATAGTACACTGAAGAATGATCATATGACTTTTTACATACGCCATGTATGTAAAAAGTCATATGATCATTCTTTAGTGTACTATAACCTCCAAGAAACACTTCATAAGTGGCCACGCTCCAGTATAAGGGGCTTTCCCTACTATTAATACTTGGACAATTTACATTATTTTGGAGCACTTCATGCTTCCTTCTGCTGACCAGCTTTTTGAAGATGCTGATTTCATTTTCCAGCAGGATTTGGCACCTGCCCACACTGCCAAAAGTGCTTGACTGGCCAGCAAACTCACCAGACCTGAACCCCATAGAGAATCTAAAAAAGACATTTTGTTTACAAGCCGTTTTATTGATGTCTTTCAGCAGTTGAAACACTGATTGAGCGATTAGATAAGGCACGGGATGTTCATTCATGTTTACTACACAATAAATCTAGTAGTAAAGAGGAAGGGATGCTCACGCTTCACTCGCGCTCCGCACTGCCATTTGAACTGAGGTGTTTGTACAGCGATCTGTCTCGCCACATCAAAGAGTGTCAAAACGGCATTTACTGTTTGAATTTCCTGAAAAAAAGATGAGACTTTGTTTCTTATCAAAAGTAACCATATATAAAATTGCAAGTTTCCAATGAATTTCCACTCGTGCAGTGGTTAAAACAATGCTGTATTTACACTCGTACCGAACCGAAAGACCCCATACATGTACCATTACACCCCTAGTATGTATCCATCAGTTTGGTGTCATTAGCTCTTACTTTGTGTCTCGTCTTTGTTTCAGGGCTTTGATCCATTGGCAAAAGACAAATTTAAACCAAAGACAAAGAAGAAAGGAAGAAGCTCGGCTGGTGCCATAGAGAAAAGAAAGAGAAAAGTCGCCCATGAGGATCAGAGGGTATTTCTTTTCTCTCTTTTTCTCTCTCTGTCTTCTGTCTCTGTTTGGAATAATCTCACATTGTTCGTACTACAGACACCTCACATTGAAGATGTAACATTTTTAAACAATCAGAATAAAATGTTTAGTGGACAACAAGTTAAAAGTTTGACAGTATTCCAGGAGGGACCAAAGCTGTATCTAGAGGTCAGAATATCATAGACTTAAAGGGTTTTTGAGAGCAGGAAGTCTTTAACTTAAACACAAGCCTCTCTGAGTATAGTGTTTCTTATTTGCTCTGTTCACACCACTTCCTCTCTACTGTGATTCTGCAGGACGAAATTCGGCAATCCGTACAAGAACGAACAGAAAGAGAGAAAGAGCTGAAAGAGAAATCCAATGAAAAGAAGTTGGGAAATAAGTCAACACTTGACCGTTTTAGAAAGTGAAGATCCCTGACTGCTGTGAACCTATCCTAGAGGACTAATCCAAGCAGAAGAGACTATTCATGCATGCTAATCTGTTGCAAATGTAAGATTGCTGTTGTACATGACATTTTTTTTTCAAAACCTCTGGATGTAATTTCCTTGTTCCTTGAAATCTTTTAGCTTGTTTAATAAAATACGTATAAAAACTACAAAACAATCGTACATGAATTTGTCTTTTAAGGCCCCATGAAATGGGGGGGAAAATTACAACAGTTGAGAGACTTTATAATTCTGTAGTACCACTATTAACCAGAGCTAAGACATAGCTTATCACTCCAGTTTTAGATGCTTGGCACTGTCTTCATGTAAATTTGAAATGGATTTTAAATGGTCTTTCTCCTTTAAAAGGCTGTAATGAGCTAGGACCAAGCTACATTGCTAATTTTACTTGTTAATTATGTACTTTCAGGAACACTAGTTATATGTTGTAAAGCATTTTTCATTGCTAGAATTACATGTACTGCGGTGGCGAGCAGTGACATCTTTAACTGTTGCCAGGAATAGCCATTAGGTGATGATTCCTTTCCAAGAAACCTACGGATGCTTACACAGAAGATTGGAAAACCAAATGGAACAATAAAAATCATCAGAAATTTTAAACTTTATTAGCTTGCTCTAACATACATGTACCTTACATGGGGCGGGAATTTTTATTTTATTTTAGTGGAGTTAGTATTGTATCATATAAAGGGGCACTGCAAAGGGGGAAAAGGTGTGCATAGGCCCCAGAGGTTTATATGGGCCCACACCTGATTTCCTGTGTTTCTTTCACATGAAACAGCCCACAGACCAACAGCCCAATGCAACAATCATGACCATGTATAGCAACAGAGCGGAGGCGCAAAAGCTTCTGCGGATCTGCTTACTCACAACCCTCCGTCACTGGCACGGATTTGCAAAAAAATTACTGTTTGGCAAATAAATAATTTTAAAGTCTATGCATGACCTGACGTTTTATTCGTATCCAAAATGAGACGTGAATATCAGGAGCACTGAACACTCTCCTGCAGTGTGTTTCATTCATACTCGAAGCCGGAGGGCGCTCTCGTGCAGAAAGTCCAAAAAAGACTCATAGAAGTAATAATTAATGACATACAGGAAATCCCTAACATGGACAAAAGCATCCCGCTATAGCTGTACTGTAGCTGAGCTGAATAAAAAGCAGAAACATTTACTGATGAAACGTGAAGACAATAAACACACGATTGCGAAATATATGGTTTAAGTGTGTTTTTCAAGTTATCGCCAGGTAATAAACTATATGAATAATGCAGTACCGATTTACATATCATTTAGTATAGAAACTATAAAATATATTTCCTGCTTTATTCTGTGATAAAAATGGGGAAAAAGGTGTTCGTAGTAGCCTTTATAAACCAATCATAAAATTGTCATTAGGAAAATATTGAACAAAAATATTATAGCCCCTTGCTGCAGATAACGTTAGCCTACTTCCACAGGCTACACACAGCAATATAAATAACAGATGTGCATGCTCTCTTCACGTCATTCTTGTAAAATAATAATTTAATATAAGTAAACAAGCACACACACCGTGCCCTTAAAGCACACAAAATCCACACTATCTCAAATACCGCTCCGGAGCTCTATTCGAGGCTTAGTGTATCCCATCATGCATCATGTTCTGGAAATAAATCGTGAGACTTTTTGCCGAGATCTCGCGAGAGGTCACGGAAACCTTTCCAATGCAAGTTAAATATTAATATAATAATTAGATATTACATATAATTTGGTAGAAAAACTGTGTTTTTACGTTTTATTGGTGCAAAGATGAGAAGTGGTGATATTTATATTGTTTGCAACGGCTTTTTATCACAATTAGAAGCACCACAAATTTAAATTGTTATGTTATAGGGACTACTGAACAGACATTTAAATGCAAAGTATTTAAAATTTAAATTTAAATAAAGCTATGTAAACACTTGCATTTTTACAACACTATAAGTGTGTCCCATCAGGTAATGAAAAGGTCGACACACACTTGTGGTCTTCATCATCACTTAAACACTTGGGCCAAATACAGGAAATACGTCATAAAAGTGTTCAAGTGGTCACGTGCAAATAACGCCATACAAGTGTGGGTATTTGGACAAGGCAGCGCTAAAGGTGTCTGAACTTGAGGGCGAGGGATCGTTCCAGATGAGATCGTCAGGTGAAAGGTCATCATGTGGATCATTTTATTTATGTCTAAATTATTATTCATTATTTTTTTGTAATATTTAGATTGGGCAGATCTTCACAAAAGGGCGTTTAATTAAAAAAAAAATTGCCTTGACAATTTGGGCATCAAGGGAAAAGGGTTAGGTGCTCAAGCACCCCGCCATACAAGTGTGGGTATTTGGACAAGGCAGCGCTAAAGGTGTCTGAACTTGAGGGCGAGGGATCGTTCCAGATGAGATCGTCAGGTGAAAGGTCATCATGTGGATCATTTTATTTATGTCTAAATTATTATTCATTATTTTTTTGTAATATTTAGATTGGGCAGATCTTCACAAAAGGGCGTTTAATTAAAAAAAAATTGCCTTGACAATTTGGGCATCAAGGGAAAAGGGTTAGGTGCTCAAGCACTTACCGCAGCCCCCTCTGCACGTGCCTGCCGCTCGCGTATTTGAGGGTTTCTATTGGATGATTTCGGGTAAACATCATATTATGCGACTATGCATTACTTTACGGAGAGCTTACGAACTACTTGCTACCCAGCAAACACAGAACGTTCCCCTAACGTTAGTTTTTGGTTCCCGTTTGATTCTTTTTTTAGGAACCAAATACTAACGTTAGGGGAACGTTCTTTTTAGGTTATATTTTTTGCAACCATAAAATAATGTTTCCAGAACGTTGCAGGGTGGTTGTTTCTAAAATAACCTAAAAAGAACTTATACCGAACGTTCCCTTATGGTTATTTTCAGGTTATTTTTATAACCCTGTAAAACTATCTTTCCAATGAAAACGTAGCAGATGTTAATGTGTAATGACCTATACAGAGCCCTGAAATTCGTTTAATGCAGCATTTATTAAAATACAGAATTTAGACCAATCAAAACGCGATTTAAATGATCATATTAAGCCAGGGTTACGCGTAGAGTGATAACAGAAATCAGAAATGCGTGGGTTGGTTTCATCTTCATTTACTGCGCGCCTCTGATCTGCACGCGCAGCCGCGCGCTCGCAGAATTTAAAAATTAACGGTCATTTTTCGTTTTACTGGCTGACTGACTCGCTCGTTTATCGATCTCTTCATTGAATGATTACTTAAAATTAATATATTTATGAGAGTAAATATGATTTCGGAGGGATTTAAAATGCCTAACTGAAGAGAACATGATGTTAAGGGAGAGATTTTTGTTTACGGATCAAAAGAAGGTGCCGCTGCATAAGTAGGCCTACACTTCAATGGTAAGAAATGAATGTACTGACTTTGTCAAGTAATGTTTTATTATTTTATTTATATATATATCTGTGAATAAATGTCACATTTTATGAACCATACATTGTGTTGAAGTAATTTTTATTTGGTGCAGAAGAAATGTAAAATCTGGGTAATTTTACTCCGTAATCTTACATATTAATGGACAGATTTAATCTTATTTAATCTTACATATGATGGTTGATGTGCTCAGATTATTACTTAAACAATAGATAAAAACAAGATGTGTTTTTTATAATACTGATTAGGCGTCCATACAGATAATTTCCATGCCGCTTATACTATACAGTCTCACCATGACATACAGCAGGGTGATCATATCGGAGTGAAGAGGTTAGGGGAACGTTAGATTAATGTTAGAATAACGTTCTGGGAACGTTAGAATAACATTCTGGGAACCAAAAACTAATGTTCTGGGAACCTTAAGAAAACTTTCCTGGCTAACCAAAAAAAACCATAAAAAAACAACGTTCTGGGAACCAAAAACTAACTTTCTGGGAACCAAAAATTGTTAGCTGGGTACGTCCTGCCTTACGAACAACTGGTGCAACCAAATAATGTATAGATTTAGTTACAAACTAGCTAGTGGTTAATAGCCTCTAGTGAGGACTTAAGGCTGATTTATACTTCTGCGTCGGACCTACTCCGTAGCCTTTACGCCGTAGGCTATGCGTCAGTTTTCATTTATACTTCTGCGTCGTTGTCCGCGTCAATGTGCAGTACACATGCAAACCGCTAGTCTGCAGTGTCCACGGGCATGTTGCTGGTGTAACCCGCAGTACCACGGCAAAAGCCGAAGAAGAAGCGGCTCGTCGGAGAAGCATTATAGCTGTGACGGCGGCAAATAAATATCAAATCATTATTTAAAACTACAAAAAGGAGACAACAACGGAACAGGAGATGATGGCATTCTTTCAATCTGCACAAGGACTTGTACCACGGCAGATCAACATTGTTTGTTGCGGACAACTACTGATGTATAATGCTATGTAGTATAATAAATGATAAGACACTTGTTCTTTGCTTTGTTTTATTTAATATAAGAAGGTGTAACATTAAAATACATTAAAGTGCACATAAACACACACAAAACTCAAGTGCATATGGAGGGAGGGGTTCTAGCAGACCAATCACACACACACACATATATATATATATATATATATATATCACAAGTTTGCGTGCCCATATAATCTTAGCATTAGTGGTAAACAGATTTGGCTTGATGTCTGCAATGGATAAATAAATAAATATTTATTTATCCATAAATAAATAAATATGTAAATAAATAAATATGCATACAAAGGAGGAGATGGGGAGGAGGAAAGATGCCAAAATAACTAACAATGGAAGTGGTAAGAGGCTGTTTTTATACTTGAATATTAATTGGAAAATTAGATGGGTGTTATTAAAATGACGTTAATAACTTCACTTACACTACATTGCCAAAAGTATAGGGACACCCCTTCTAATGAACAGGTTTGACTACTTTAGTAATTTCCATGAGCACAAATCTTAATGTTTAAGCAGATAATGATATTCTAGGGAATTGTGTGCTTCTAATTTATATTAACAGCTTGGGCAGGACCCTTGTCAAAACCTCTTGTCATGCTAGAATAGAAAAGGGTCCTGTGACTCCTGTCCAAACTGTTAATATAAATTAGAAGCACACAATTCCCTAGAATAGCATTATATGCTTAAACATTAAGATTTGTGCTAATTGAAATTACTAAAGTAGTCAAACCTGTTCATTAGAAGGGGTGTCCCTATACTTTTGGCAATATATATGCTCCTGAGACCCAGCTATGGAGTTTTTGCCTCTGTAGAGGACATTATATTCTAGTGAATTGTGACCTCACATGTCACAGTTGTAAGTCTGGATGTCCTGTACAGAGCACATTCAGGGCTTTCCAGAGATCCCAAATGATTGGATGTTTCACCATGACCACTCCCTCTCCTTGGTCTTTAAAAATAGCTGACATTAATTTAGTGATAAAATTGTACATCCTCATGGAAATATGATTATATTTTCAAATTGTTTGTCATAAATCAACATCTCAGGAAAATGTTATGTGGTTTCAAATAAAAATATGACTTCCTGTTATGAAACAAGGCATAATTTCATACATGTCCACTGTAGAGGACACCAGGACTAAAAGCACCTTTATTATACATTTTGGGAGACAAAAGAATTGAATAGGAAAAGAAATTATATATCAATATTCTTATGAAATATTATATATTATTATGAAAATCTGGCCAATTACTACCATTATTACACTTCTTTTTTTCAACATGCTGTCCCAACAGCACTTTAATATGCAAATTAGATACAGTGTGTAGATAACATTGTGCTTAATGGGAAAACCAGTTTATGGAATTTTTACACACATATTGCATAAAGCAAAAATATATATCAAATCATTTTGTTATATATTTTATAACATAGTTGAGAACCATCCTTAAACAAAGTTAGGTATAAAAAAAATCCTGAAACCTAAAAATTGATTGGTGATTTTTTTAAAAATCCCATTGTTTTTGCCTTTTCATGTCTATTCTTGTCATTTTATTTTTTTAGAAAAACTGAGTCCTGGTGTCCTCTACAGAGCACATAGCATAACATAGACATAAAATATAATTTTTCAAAAATGTTATTTTACCATTTTTTTCTTATGCTCTAAACAAAGTAATGACATGAAAAAATACTAAATTCACAAAGCTTTTTATTTCTGGTTCTCAGGAGGATATTGATTGTGTGTGTGTGTGTGTGTGTGTGTGTGTGTGTGTGTGGTTCTCTAACGTCAAAGCTTCGTGAATTAGGAACAAACAGGCGGCCAATCAGCGCGCTCGTGTAGGAGACAGACATGATGACGTCAGCGTCGCCTGGCTCCAGACGCTCGTGTCCGCGCAACCGTGAGCGAGCCCGAGAGGAAGGAAACTCTCGCACGCTTGCAAACGGGGTCACGAACTATGACCTTTCACTGGAGTAAAACAATAACAAATAATGTGCAATAAACCCAAGAGCAAAAAACCTTCCGTATCACAGGTGAGCAGCTTTTCAGTTCTGCATGTCGCACAATGGTTGGTCAAAACGTTCCGTGGAAAAAACCCGTTTACAGTGCAGTGCAGAGATGCAGGCCCTCATCGTGCTGTAAACAATCACGCTTCTGCTTTTATTTAAGGACAAAAGCCTGTCCGAATATAGTATGGTTTACAATGACTGGCACATTTCGCGTTGTTCTAGAGCAAATGTTGTATATAAATGTAACTGAGCCAATCATTGTGATGTGATTTATACATCGGTATACATGTTTTAGGCACTAGCTGGTTAGCCTGAGAGCTAACATATGAACTCGACCCTTTTACCTTTGCCACCGCGGGTCTCTTCAGTGGGAGGATTTACCTTCAATGCTCATACATTTTAGTGGATACTTTTGAGCTGCCGCCTGACTTGACCTGAATATTACTGTCATGAAGAATCACGAACGTGTTCTATGTTAATTATTTTAACAGACGTTTAACAAAGGCTTCGTGTTTTTTTTTCTTTCTTTTCTTGGCATTGCGTCAAGTTCTCCATTTTGTTCCGTGTTTTGAACACGACTTCCGGGAGAGCTCCGCTCTGAGGCGCTTTATTAACCTCACCGCTAACCTATCAGCGAGTCGTTGTCTGATGATGAACAGCAATTCCAGCCAATCAATGCAAGTCTGTACTGCCTCATTTGAATCGTGTGCCTGTGAATATGTATATATGAGAGCTTATGTGACATTTTTATGGATTTGTTGATTACATAAATGCTAATAAACAAGTACTTTATTTATTAGTGGGTCAAAGATGAAAAATGGGTTTCAAGCATTAAAACAATAAATGTAATACAGCATTTGTTGTTATTTTTCAATACATTAGAAAGTGCCCTGTTTAATAGTTTTTTTTCTGCACAGCAAATAAATATAAATTTTTACCCTGATTTACAGAAAACAGCCACTAAAATGTAATTCAGCGTAACAATCTTGTCAGGCATATTTACCACAATAATCAGTTTATGACATTAAATAAGTGAACTGATGGTAAAACTAATGACATTATTTACTGTCTTTACATTTATTTTGAAAGATGAAGCTCGCGATTATGGTAAGGGGCGTTACATTTCCGACGAGTGCTTGCGGTGTTCGGCCAATCACAATGCACTGGGTCAGCTGACCAATCAGAGCAGACTGCGCTTGTCGGAAGGAGGGACTTTATAGAAAACGAAGCGTTTGAGAGAGGCAGGGCATAGAGGATTTACAATAATGTACAGTATTTGAAAAATAATGTGTTTTTTGAACATTAAAGCATGTCAACATATTCTGTTACACCAAATACACAAAATAATGATCTTTAAAAAAGCATCATATGACCCCTTAAAGATTAAATTTTATCACTAATAAGTAAAATTAAATCTGATCTTCAGAGATGGGACGTACTACATATCTCTAGCAGGCAGAGTGAATTGTATAAAAATGAATGTCTTACCTCGATTCTTGTAATTACTTCAGTCCCTTCCAGTTTTTCTCCCAAATGCTTTTTTCGATACACTAAGTAAACCTATTTTATCATTCTTGTGGAGGGGGAAGAATCCTAGAATTCGTAAGGAGCTTCTCGAAAGACACGGGTCTTGGGAGGTTTAGAGTTTCCTAATTTTATGAGCTATTACTGGGCTAACCTCCAAAAAATAGTTTGTTGGTATAACACACCAGAGGTTGATTGGTGTAAAGAGGAAGCAAATACTTGTATTTCTACATCACTTTCTGCTCTAATAACAATGAAGTTACCATTTTCTCCCTCTAAATATTCTTCAAGCCCAGTTGTATGCTCTACCCTCAAGATATGGTCACAGTTTAGACAAAGGTATTTTTCTAATTTTTTTTATTTTGATTTTGCTAATCCCTCTCTGTAATTTTTGAACATTAAAGCATGTCAACATATTCTGTTACACCAAATACACAAAATAATGATCTTTAAAAAAGCATCATATGACCCCTTAAAGATTAAATTTTATCACTAATAAGTAAAATTAAATCTGATCTTCAGAGATGGGACGTACTACATATCTCTAGCAGGCAGAGTGAATTGTATAAAAATGAATGTCTTACCTCGATTCTTGTAATTACTTCAGTCCCTTCCAGTTTTTCTCCCAAATGCTTTTTTCGATACACTAAGTAAACCTATTTTATCATTCTTGTGGAGGGGGAAGAATCCTAGAATTCGTAAGGAGCTTCTCGAAAGACACGGGTCTTGGGAGGTTTAGAGTTTCCTAATTTTATGAGCTATTACTGGGCTAACCTCCAAAAAATAGTTTGTTGGTATAACACACCAGAGGTTGATTGGTGTAAAGAGGAAGCAAATACTTGTATTTCTACATCACTTTCTGCTCTAATAACAATGAAGTTACCATTTTCTCCCTCTAAATATTCTTCAAGCCCAGTTGTATGCTCTACCCTCAAGATATGGTCACAGTTTAGACAAAGGTATTTTTCTGCTAATCCCTCTCTGTAATAACGACTTGTTCCCTGCTGGCAAACTAGACTTCACAAATGTACAATGGCAGAGGGTAGGCTTGGCCAGATGTAGTGATTTTTATATAGATAACACTTTTGCTAGTTTTAGTGACCTTTCAGAGAAATTTAAATTGTCACAATCTAATCTATTTCGTTACTTTCAAGTCCGACATTTTATCCAAGCTCAGAGCTCAACTTTTCCTGATCTGCCACCTGCTTCATTGCTGGATAAAATCCTACAGTCTCCCCGGAAGGCCAAATAAAGTGCTTTTGCTTTCGCCTAGAAACACACAGCGTCTCCCTGACATGGCTGCTTCAACACTAACTGCGGTTACTGAAACCACGCCTTCTTTCTTTGCATGCACATTTGGGCGGCATTATGCTAATATTTCCACATAGTGAGGTAGATATGTGGGGGCGTGTTAGAACGAGCCGTTTTAGGGGGGTGTGGCAGAGTCTTAACTTTGATAAAGAATATCTCTTTGGTTTTGAGACTTTAGTCTTTGCAACTTCAGGGATCTTATCTCTGCACAATCAGTTTGTAACATTCCAAAGAGAAAGGAAAACTTGAAATCGCATCATATGACCCCTTTAAAGGTCAAATTGCAGCAATATATATGATCATTATGTCTCCAAATTATGTTTTAATTGACCGAATTAGAGGTGAGTGGGTAAAGGACATGGGGATTGAAATACCTGATGAAACATGGGATGAGGCTCTGAGTAGAGTAAATGGATCAACCTCTTGTGCACGCCTCAGTCTTAAACAATTCAAAATCATTCACCGTGCCTACTACACAAAGGGTAGACTTTCAAAAATATACCCCGATGTTGATGAGGTGTGTGATCGGTGTAAAAGTGACAAAGCAGACTTTTTTCATATGTTTTGGGCTTGCCAAATCTGAGTGACTATTGGGCACTAATATTTAAAACACTAAATGATGCCTTTAATTTAGAAATAAAACCCAGTGTTGAAATTGCTATTTTTGGTGTACCAGAATGCAAAATATCATTGACAAACAGTTAAAAATTGTTATCGCTTTTGTCACTTTATTAGCGAGAAGAAGAATATTACTTGAGTGGAAATCAACAATCCCACCTAAAGCTTCAATGTGGATGTGTGATCTGGTTTTGTATTTGAAATTAGAAAAAAATTAATATTTAATGAAAGGATCTGTCCAAAAATTTTATGAGACATGGCAACCTATGATCACATATTTTGAAAAGATGAAGACTTCTCCCCCTAAGCTGATCATTAAAAAGAGGTTTGTAGAAACTGATTTAAACGTGATCACCAATGTTGTTTGGATTTATACAGTCGTGGTCAGAATTATTGGCACCCTTGGTAAATATGATCAAAGAAGGCTGTGAAAATACATCTGCATTGTTAATCATTTTGATCTTTTATTAAAAAGAAATTCACAAATATCTAACCTTTCATTGAACTAAAACAATTGAAAATGGGGGAAAATCTCATTATGAAATAAATGTTTTCTCAAATACACGTTGGACACAATTATTGGTACCCCTAGGAATTCTTATGAGTAAAATATCTGTGAAGTATATTCCCATTCATAT
>NW_015505373.1:455766-475617 GCF_001515645.1 Sinocyclocheilus grahami
CCTTCTTTGATCATATTTACCAAGGGTGCCAATCATTCTGACCACAACTGTATTTATGTAAAGACCACTATGAATGTGTCAGAGTATTAAATTGTATTATTGTCTAGGCAATTATTTATTTATTTTTATTATTCCTATAATGATATTGTTCATCTGTGAATGTGTAAAATATTGTAAAGTTTATCTTGTATTTTTATTTTATTTTGTTTTGTTTAATTATTTTGGCGGTAAGGGTCATCATGGGGGAAAAGTTATAACCTTAATTGTATAAAGTGTTCTGTTAAAGCTTGGGGGGGAAATTATAAATAAATATAAAATAAAAATATGAAGAGAATAACATTTTATTTGCATTATACATAGAGGTTCAGCTCTGTCAAATGGAAGCATCATTTGAACATTAATAAGTTTGAACATTAGTTAACACTGTTGTTAACTAACATTGAACAAAACTTTTACAGCAGTTTCTTAATACTGGTTAATGTTTATTTAGCCTATACATTTACACTAATACACTGCTAACATGTAGGCCCTGAGTGTTTTTTACATTACCATGCATTAATGTATTGAGGAACTAATTTGAAATAATAAGGAACAATATTATATTTATAAATCAAAACCAACAAAAATTACTAAATGTTGTTTAATGTTGTTCATTGTAAATTTGTGATTACCTGCAGTAATGCTATATAGAATTATATGATTTATGTAAGAGTGGACGATGAGTATAATTGGGCTTGAGTTGAATTAAAGACTATTTTAGTTCCTGCCTAGAACAAACCACCTATGAAATCTTCCAAAAGTTGCAGATATTAATTTCAAGTGTTGCATGTAACATTCTTTTGTGCTTGCAAAACGTATTGGCTATTCTTTAATATCTGTATTTGATTGGCACATAGGTGGAGGTGTTGCTGGCAGTTGCAGAGCTGGCCTTTGTCCAATCAGACACTTCTAATGACTTCACTTCACCATGACAACCAATGTGGAGGTGCTGGCTCAGCAGATATTGACCGCTGAGCAGGTTTCAGGGGTGAGTGATATGAGAGAGATACCAAAACGAGGTGATTTAAATGTTTAAGGTTGCGTGACACACCAAGCCAGTGGTCGGTCGTTGGCCAGTGTAAGGCCATTGTTGAGCATCTGTCAGACCAGTTTTTGCAGTGTGTTCTGCTCCTTCGTCACTCAAGTCAAGCTCATTCAGCTCAAGTCAAGTCAGTACAATGTTGATTCAGCTTGGTTTAATAAGAATGTGGTTGATGTTACACAGTTGATCAGTTATGAAACAAATTTGATTCGGCTATAAAGCAGCTCTCATCGTTCAACTCAATTCAGTTCAAGTTAGGTTCTTATCTGATAATCTCAGTGCAGTTAATTAATAGCAGTTTTGACACTCAAGAACAAATCTTACTATAATTTTATTTAATTTATATGATTGTATAGTTTGTATAGTTGGAGAGCCCGAAGTCCTTCCCCCTTCTCAAACTCTGAAGCCGAAACCGGACGCCGAACTTATCCACGTCCTGTCGAAGGCGGTAGAGGATCTGGGCCTCGAGTGGTCAGCTCCGGAAGAGCCCGCCCACGGCCTGTTAGATGAGTGGGACCTGCCGGGAAGCCGTCAACAGTCCTCTCGCCAATGCCCCGCCCCGTTCTTGCCTGCTGTTCATGACGAGCTTGCCAAGACGTGGTATGCCCCCTACTCGGCCCGAGTAAATCCCTCTACAGCAGCGGCTCTCGCCACCGTTGACGGCACTGACGACAAGGGATACAGCAATCTCCCCCCTCTGGAGGAAGCAGTTGCTGCTCATCTGTGCCCACCATCTGCCCTTGGATTAAAGGCCCACGCAGCACATCCCTCTAAGTGCAGGACCACCTCGGGGCTCGTCAATGGGGCTTATGCAGCGGCCGGCGCTGCATACAATGGTGGTTCTCCAAGTGTTTCAAACCAAGGAGGCTTTCAAAGAGCTGCACACAGCAACAGACCTGGCTCTGCAAAACGAAATGCCACGAAAGCAATGGCACAGGTGATCGGCAAGACCATGACCAATTTGGTGGTGCTGGAGAGGAGGGGCTCTGTTCTCGGCTGGAACGCCCCGCAAAACAGCTCGCTTTCATCCTCCATCCCTCCGAGCACCTCTGACCAATGGAGTTTCGTTTCCAGCGGGTCACATCCTGCAGGTGCAGTGCGTACCCGAATATTTTTACCGCTGTGATGGCAGACCCACATACAATAAAGAGCAAATTTCCTCTTCACACTCTCTCACACACTCACGCGAATGCAAGTTCCCCGCCTTCTCTCGGCGAGCTCTCGTTTGCAAAAATAAACCCTCTCGCCTCCTGTTTCATGGCTTGGGCAGCCATTCCAGGAGTGTCGAGTTGGGTTTTAAAAACAATTCAGCGAGGTTACTCGCTTCAGTTCACTCGCAGGCCACCTCGCTTCAGAGGCGTTATTCAAACTTCTGTTCCGGACAATGAAGCGCTCGTTCTTCGACAAGAAGTGCAGACATTGCTTGCAAAAGGAAATAGTGCCCCCAGCGAACAGTGAGTCAGGCTTTTTCAGCCGCTACTTCCTTGTTCCAAAGAGAGATGGCGGGCTCAGACCCATTCTGGATCTCAGATGTCTGAACCACTCACTTATGTGCCGGTCGTTCAAGATGTTAACTATCAAACAGATCCTCGTGCACATTTGCCCCGAGGACTGGTTTTTGACAGTGGATCTGAAAGATGCATACTTTCACATCCACATAGCCCCCATCACAGACCATTCTTGAGATTCGTGTTCGAGGGAGTGGCCTATCAATATACAGTCCTTCTGTTTGGACTGTCTCTGGCCCCACGCACTTTCACAAAGTGCATAGATGCGGCTCTTTCCCCTCTGAGACAGATGGGAATCCGTATTTTGAACTACCTCGACAATTGGCTGGTTCTAGACAGGTCAGAACGGGAGTTGGCTGCTCACAGAGAGCTGTTACTCAGCCACTTAGAGCGCCTCGAGTCAGCTTTTGCCCAGACAGCGAGCTGTCTTTTTGGGAACAATGTTAGACTCTGCCCAAATGCGGGCATGGATTACCCCGGAACGATCCCTGACTATTCAGCAATTGGCGGCGTGTCTCAAACTGGGGGCGACACGCCCCTTAAAGGTGTTTCAGAGGTTGCTCGGCCTTATGGCGGCGGCCACCTCTGTAATTCCTCTGGGCCTGCTTCACATGTGGCCCCTTCAGTTTGGGCTCAAAGCCCACGTTCCACCCCACGCCTGGCGCCTGGGGCGGCTTCCTGTCAGGGTAGACCACCGCTTTATCAAGGCTGAGGCCCCCTGGACAACCTCTTGCCTGTTCCAAACAGAAACAAGGTTAGGCCTGACCTCCAGAAGGAAGGTAGCCACAACGGACATGTCCAACTCGGGTTGGGGCTTTTGGAGGGCAAGCTCGGCTTGCATATCAACTGCCTAGAAATTTTGGCGATTTTCTTAGCCCTGAAAACCTTCCTTTCAGCCTTAAAAGGGCACCACGTCTTGGTCCAGTCGGACAGCATCAATTAGGCCTGACCTCCAGAAGGAAGGTAGCCACAACGGACATGTCCAACTCGGGTTGGGGCTTTTGGAGGGCAAGCTCGGCTCCTGGTCAGCCCCAGAGCAATGCCTGCATATCAACTGCCTAGAAATTTTGGCGATTTTCTTAGCCCTGAAAACCTTCCTTTCAGCCTTAAAAGGGCACCACGTCTTGGTCCAGTCGGACAGCATCACGGTGGTGGCTTACATCAATCACCAAGGCGGTCTCAGGTCACACTCTTTACAGAATGGCTCGTCACCTCCTTTTTTGGGCACAGAAAGAACTCCTCTCTCTGCCTGGCAGATTGAACCTTGGCGCAGACATGCTGTCCAGAGGCAAGGTAGCCCCGGGCGAATGGGCGCTACACCCTCAAACAGTTCAAGAGATCTGGTCAGTCTTTGGGAGGGCAGAGGTCGACCTCTTTGCCTCAGAAGACAACTCTCACTGCCCAACATACTTCTCAATACAGCAAGAGGCTCTGGCCTACGACTGGCCCAGTGCTCACCTATACACGTTTCCCCCGATCGCTCTGATGCCTCAGGTCGTCAGGCGGGTCAGGGAGACCAAGTGCTCTCCCCTCCTAGTGGCCCCACTCTGGAGGAACCCAGCTTGGTTCCCAGAGCTAGTGCTCTCAGCAGCAGCCCCGCGGCCCATTCTGCTGAGGAGGAACTTTCTCTGGCAGGCGAAAGGCATGATTTGGCATCCCCGGCCGGAGCTGTGAAGCCTTCATGTATGGTGCCTCGACGGGAGCGTAATCAGCTCCCAGCGAGAGTAAGCAATACCGTTTTGGAGGCAAGAGCGCCGTTTGCAAGACGACTTTACAGCTTAAAATGGTCGGTGTTCCTTAACTGGTGTTCTGCACAAAGTTTGGACCCAGTATCATGTGACGTGTCCCATGTGCTAACCTTTTTGCAAGAGCTGCTGGATAAGGGGCGCGCCCCCTCCACGCTCAAAGTGTATGTGGCAGCTATCACAGCGAACCATTCTCTCGAAGCTGGCCAATCAATCGGTAGAAACGACCTGATCGTTAAGTTCTTGAAGGGTGCACGGAGGCTGAATCCTCCTTGCCCTCAGACTGTGCCATCTTGGGACTTGTCTATAGTCCTGTCTGTTTCCTTTGGTTACTGTATTTCCTTCCTGTGTTAAGTTCCTGTTTGCTTGGTTTCCTTAGTTTCAGATGCCCTTTGTTTCCATAGTTACACTTTATTTGTCATGGTTACGCAGTGATGTTGCTTGTTTGCCTGTATATACAATGGGCAAATTCCAAACGGAAGTGAGCATCCCTATGCCCTACTCCAGGGGTTTTCAACCTGTGGGGCGCACCAGCACCTGTCAAGGGGGGCGCGAGCATCAGTTAATTCAGAGACATTTCCTTGAGGATTTATGAATATGAGTTAGCAAATCTTTAGCCATCCATTAGGGGGCAATCTGACTCCCACTGCTAGTCGACAGTTAGAGCAGAGTTGGCTCGAGTATCAGTCACGCTTATTGACAGTGTAAGATGATTTACGGTTAGCCGTGTCAGAAATCCAACCACGGATTGGCATGTTGTTATCTCAGAAACAGGCTCAGCCATCACATTGTATCAGGTAAACTGGTTATATATTTATGTTCAGTATAATTACGCACGCCATACCAGGGGTGGTTCTAAACCCTTTTTAGGTGGGTTTCAGCCCCCTTATCTGTCACCTTAGCCCCCCAAAACTATATTTAATTCTCACGTGTTTTAAGTCTTGTCAGTTTAAACATTAAAGTAATTTTAAGCCATTTAAGCCCAAGACATCTCAGTGCGATACGCACGCGCTGTGATAAAGCGTTTCTATGCGCACCGCGCATACATTTGAAGTGAAATTAGACAAACTTGGGGGGGGCGCGTGTCCTAAAATGTTGAAAACCCCTGCCTACTCCCTTTGAAGGGCAGACCCTTGAAGTGTGTTCTTTGAAGGGTGTAGGGCATTGCTGTCTCGTTTAAGTGTTTGGAACTCCCTTGGCCAAGGGAATGCCTGACCAGATTTTACAAGTTCAAGTTCAATACTTTATTGTAATTCTAGACTTACAACAGGTGTTCAGCAGAACAACATTCTGCATAATGTGCATAATAGTGCAAACATAAATAACAAAACCAACATTAAATAAACATAATATACATCACGACAAACAAATAACATCATATAAGACACTTTTAAATAAAAAATGTACTAGAACATTACAATTACTATACAATATTAAGGGTAGTGTACAAATGGGTTGTGTACCTTGACAATGCTGTGCCTGCGTGCAGCATTCAGCACTCCATCAGTCGTTGCAAATAAATGTTTCTACTTTTTATTATTGTTTTATTCAAATATTGTGTAATTGTGTCTTATTTACTATTAAACTTTTTCAAACTAAACTTGCTTACACTACCGTCTTAAATCATATTTCTATCACTGATGAAAAATATTTTGTTGTATTACATTAAAATAAGACAAATTCAATTAGCCTATTCTATTTATGTTTGTATGTGAAGTCAAAATCAACCCCAACTTTGCTTTAAAATACATCCCAAGACCTCCTAACCGAAGATCATGATCACAAACAGAAATCACTTCCGTGAAGTGACCATCGCATGTTCCCTTCGTTAACGGACTTCTGGAAGGGCCCTTTTTGAAGAGATTCAGTTGTTCACTTTTGTTTGGAACTTCTCTACAAATGATGTCCCCTTCCCAAAGTGCCCTTCAAGGGTGCAAAAAAGCTGTTTGGAATCCGCCCAAAATCTTTTTCAGTTTAGTTTGTTAATTCCCATCATAACTACTATCATGGTTTTCTGTTCTTATATCATGAACTTTGTGCTTCCGAGTGTTTTTGTTTTGATAATTAAAGTTTTAACTGCTGGAAATGATCCTCTCCTGTGCCCCTTTCGTGTTGCTTGAACCACGCCTGACAGAAGAACCAACCTAAAATATTCAGTAGCCCCTCACTGCAGAACACAAGATCCAGGGGGATCCACATCTAGGGGGTGGAGATGAGTAGGTTTAGGCGTGGAGATGGGTGGGTTTAGGGATCAGGGGGTGGAGACGGGTAGGTTTAGATATATGTAAGGTGGGAGGAGTTGGATCTGGATCCAGCCACGCCCCCTGGATCTTGTTCTGCAGTGAGGACCATCTCAAAATATTGGATTTATCAGCAGTCAGACTCCTTCTATATGGAGGGAAGTTCTCTGCCGAGTTCATAGCTGTCTCGAGTTATACAGAGTTAAATGCCACCTACCAGCCAATCAGAAATTAGGATGTTGTTGTTTCCTTGTAGTTTCCGTGATCCCGCTGCAAGCATGTTCGTTACTAAGTAACATGGATGCGTGTGCAATTGGAAGAGCAAGATCCGATGAATTTTGTGTAAGGTAACCCCTTAATTTTTCTTTTTTTTTTGTGGCATTTTGATTTTATGATTTCTGGACGAAATCACTTGCCTGTGATCAAATAAAGCGAGAGCTGTTGTTGGGGAATATAGTCAAAATCGTGCTAAATTATTATTGAAGCAGTCAAGAACTCTCCAACCGCTTTGCAACCAGAAGCTTAGCTCTGGCTACCTGAATCTAAGGGAAGTACTAGAGATGTTAGAACAATTCTGATAAAAGACAGACAAATTCATCCAAATAAACTCATATATAGTGGTGTGAAAAAGTGTTGGCCCCCTTCCTGATTTCTTTTTTTTTGTTGTTTGTCACACTTAAAAGATTCAGATCATCAAACTAATTTTAATATTACACAAAGATAATGCAAGTAAATACAAAATGCAGTTTTTAAATGATTATTTATTTTATTAAGGGAAAAAAGCTGTCCAAACCTGCCTGGCCCTACGTGAAAAAGTAATTGCCCCCTAAATCTAATAACTGGTTGTGCCACGCTTTGCAGCAACAACTGCAATCAAGTGTTTGCGATAACTGGCAATGAGTCTTTCACATCGCTGTGGAGGAATTTTGGCCCACTGTTCTTTGCAGAATTGTTTTAATTCAGCCACATTGAAGGATATATATATATATATATATATATAAAACTATAAAGTATCAAAAATAAAAAAGAAATTTTTACACTTACAACAGAAAAAAACAAACAAAAAAACATTAATAAGCTGAAATGTGTACTCTCTCTCTCTCTCTCTCTCTCTCTCTCTCTCTCTCACTCACACACACGCACACACACAGACAGCTTGACATACATCCACTGCATACAATATGAGCACTGCTGTTCAGTTGGCTCGTTTAGGGCTAAATTTCTTTTTATTTTTGATACATTTGTATTTTTTAAATATATAAATCAATTTTATTTGGATGAATTTGTCTGTCTTTTATCAGATTTACCAGTTGTTATAATTTCTATTTGTGCTGGATAATTGTAAACACTAGGTAAAATTGAACTGCCAGCGAAAACTTGAGAGAATTGGGCGGGACCGAAGGGCCGCTGCTGCAAATATTCGAGTGGCTCCTCCCCTAACAGATGAAATCTCACTCCAAACTTTTGCTAGCCCTGCTGCATATTTAGCAAGAATTCACATGTTAAACATATTTAGCTAGCTTGATAGAGATGGATCACTCAAATCAGAAAGAGTGTGAAGGCTACGATGATGGCAATGGACATGAGCGGGAAGTTATAGTTCTCAAGGAATTTGTTTGTTCCTTCTAGATACTGAATATTTTCAGCTGAAAGCATGATTTAAACAAGTACTACAACACTTATTCACACGCAATCGCTCTCTCGATAATGTATTCAAACAAATGTAATCTTACAGTGCTACTTCATCTGTATCCGATTTCGAATGAGCGGAAATCTGTAAGATTTCTTAAAAAAACAGCTTGATAGATTTGCTTCTTATAAACATGCAGCTTTTCACTTCACAAGACGTTAAATGAGGGACACCCATTCACTGCAGAGGATCCATTGTAAGTGATGTAATGCTTGCAGAAGAGGCAGAGATTGTCTTACTATAGGGAGATGAGAGGGTCAGTATTAATTAATATTGGAGAAAGCATAACGGCTAACTTGGAATTATATTTTATATTTCCATTGTTTTGTTGGGCACTTTGTTGAAGTGTGGAAACACACTGCCTTTGCCCCTCAGATGAAAATGAATTTACTGTGTGTTGCAGGTACAGTCATCTGCGTCAGACAGCTCAGTGATGAGCTCCTCTCCCCAGCGCATTCAGATCATCTCCACTGACCCCTCTGTCACAACCCCCCAGAGAATACAGGTTCACACACACACACACACACGCTTTATCGTAGATGGTGCACGAACACATTCAGACACACTCACACTCTTTCTCTTTTTCAGATATTTACTGAGCAGCAGACGGGTCAAAAAATCCAGATAGTGACAGCACTGGACTCCACTGTGCCCAAACAGCAGTTTATCCTGGCATCACCTGAGGGTACTAGTGCCAAACAGCTTATCTTTGCCACTGCTGACAGCCTGGTGCCTGGACGAATTCAGGTGTGAAGTCACATAAATGCATCAGTGTTTCTTCAACTGTGTGCACGCTTATATCTCAGCGGTTTTTTGCATATTATTTTTCAGTTCATGCACTAACGTGTAGTTATAGTGTAGCTTATCTAAGACACTGGGGAATATAAACTTGGTTTAAGATGAGGTTTAGGGGTAGTTTCAGGGTTGGTACCTACCCAGATAGCAGGAGAGCAGGTACCATTGAATCAATGTTAAAAATAGTCGATTTGTCAGTGTTAATGACATTGAATTAGTATCACTTTTGCACCCGCAATTAATGTTGAAAAAATACCACCATTATTGTGATCAGCGTTTGCTTTAGTTGGGCTCTTGACTCTTGCTTGTCATTAAGTTAATTATCTTTCAGTGCTAACAATAGTTTTTCTATATGCACTGTTTTTTGTCATGGGTGTCAAGCTGTAATAAAGTTGAGAAATAATATTAAAAAGTGTTGAAGTTGATCTTTCTTTACTGATGTAAATGTTCTGTTTCACAAATGCAAAGATACTGTGGCAGAAAGATTTAGGCATCATACAAACCTCAACAACGGTGACAATCATCAAACTAATTGAGATCAACTGTAATGCATCCTGGGAGTGTTGATACCCAGCATGCATTTCAGCATAAACTTTTCTTTTGTTGATTTTCACCATTGTTGAGTTTTATACGCTGATTCTTGATGTCTGATTGATTCAGCAATTTAACAAGTCATTTTTTTGTTAATTCATAGAAGTATGATAGCCATGCCACTGCTTTAATCTGACACTGTAGTATCACACATTATTCACACATAAAAAACACAACACACTTGTGAGCAGTTATTTAAATAACCTCACAATGATTTCAGTCACCATCACCTGATCCCAGTGGATCTTAGTTTTCATGGCCTCAACAAATGTATTTTACCACATTGTTACAAGAGACAATGAAACATTAAAGTACGAAGATTCAAGAGCCCAACTAAAGCAAACGCTGATCATAATAATGGTGGTTTGTTGAAATTTCAACATTTTTTCAACATTAATTGCAGGTGCAAAAGTGATGTTGATTCAATGCACATTGACAAATCAGCAATTTTTAACATTTATTCAATGGTTGGTTGCTATCAGGGTAGTTATTCCCCAATTATTGTAATTATTATAATAAATACATAGTATATACATGCAGAATAGGACTGTAAAGTTAATTTTTGCTGAACAGATTTCAGCTTTAGGCCACATTAAAACATTTAGTAACTTTAAAAAAAAAAATTTTTAACCCCTGTCTTCATTTATTTATGCTATTTTCCAAATGCCTTGTGTTTAGATTGTATGGCTGTACTCTTGTCCCAGACCCTGCATTTCAATCTTAAAATATTTATATCAATCGTAAAAAGGTGAATTATTATATCCAGGGTGCAATTTACAGATTTTTCTGCCTATGCTGTTGATATCCCCGATTCTAGTAATTTTTCTTCATTCTTAGATGATGCATTTTTACTGTATTTTAAACAGTAGGCTATGTACTGTCATACCCATCTGTGAACTAGAAAATTACTTTTATCCTTGTCATCATCATCATCAACAACCCTGAATGCCAAGTAATTAATCCTTCTGCCTTTTCTGGTAGTTTGTAACAGATGCAGTGTCAGTGGAGAGGCTTCTGGGTAAAGGGGCAGACATGAGCCGAGCACAGCCTATTGAATACTGCGTGGTATGTGGAGATAAAGCTTCAGGTACAAACACATTCAATGTGAATAATGCCAGAGCACATAACATTACATATGACAGACATGTGTTGCCCATAGACCATCTGATGAGTATTGCATGCTGAAATAGCAAAACATGCCTGAAATCACCATTTGAAATCATGCATTTCCCAAAAGCACTGTAAGCCTAAGTAGATCGTAAAGACTATTGATGCCAATGGTTACTATCATCTTTAATGATAATGGCCCAGGCCAGTTCTAATCTGATTGGCTGGCTGCAAACAATTTCAGCCTAAATCAGGGGTGCCCAAACTCGGTCCTGGAGGGCCGATGTCCTGTAAAGTTTAGATCCAACCCCAATTAGACACACCTGAACCAGCTAATCAAGCTCTTACTAGGCATACTATAAACTTCCAGGCAGGTGTGTTGAGGCAAGTTGGAGCTAAACTCTGCAGGACAACCGCCCTCCAGGACCGAGTTTGGGCACCCCTGGCCTAAATTATGTATTTGCTTCTTACAAAGACGTAGCCTTTCACCAGACATTAACTGATGGACTGATGGGTGTGGATTAAACGGGGAAGTCGTGGCCTAATGGTTAGAGAGTCTCGTACCGGCAGGGATTGTAGGTGGAGGGAGTGAATGTACAGCGCTCTCTCCCACCTTCAATACCACGACTGAGGTGCCCTTGAGCAAGGCACCGAACCCCCAACTGCTCCCCGGGCACCGCAGCAATAATGGCTGCCCACTGCTCCGGGTGTGTGTTCATGGTGTGTGTGTGTGTGTTCACTGCTTTGTGTATGCCCTTTGGATGGGTTAAATGCAGAGCACTAATTTCAAGTATGGCCACATGTCACGTCACTTTCACATTATTGTGATGTTTTTATCAGCTGTTTGGACTCTCATTCTGACGGCACCCATTCACGACAGTGATGCAATGCTACATTTCTCCAAACCTGATGAAGAAACAAACTCATCTTGGATGGCCTAAAGCTGAACTATTTCTTTATGTAAGCCACTCAGAGACAACAGGAGGATGGCTGGGACAAGAAAAAAGAGTTAGAAAGTCTACTCTGAGCCTTTGAAGCAAGTTTTAAATCATTTAATGAGACAAAAACAAGTGAATAAATCTGCTGCCTTCTCTAGGGAGTGGTCGAAAACACGTCCTACATGCTTTGCATGCAACAGCGCCCCCTATTTACCTGGATCTTCTACTTTACAGATTGATTAGACTATAAATAAGAGAGTAAAGTTGTTACATGTGAGTTGGTCGTTGTATTATGTTTTTGACGTTGGATATTTTTGTTTACACTGTATTATTATTTCAAAATATAATATTTGTATTTCTAAATATACTATGTGCGGGTTTGTGTATTCGAAGGGAGGCATTATGGGGCAGTCAGCTGCGAAGGTTGTAAGGGGTTCTTCAAGCGAAGTGTGCGCAAGAGTCTGACATACAGCTGCCGCAGTAACCAGGACTGTGTGGTCAACAAACACCATCGCAACCGCTGCCAGTTCTGTCGTCTCAGGAAGTGCTTGGAGATGGGCATGAAGATGGAGTGTGAGTGCATAAATAAACACAAAATCTGACCACATGGTCATACCATGAAAGAAAGGTACAAAACTGTCACTGGCCCATGTTGTATGTCGTAACTGACTATGATACTGTACAACCTTCCCACAAACAAACATACGATTTCACAGTCTTGCAGGATTTGAGAACACAGTATTATTATGAAGACATTTTGGTGGACTTCAGGGCAAAAATAAAATGCCACAAATGTGTAAATTGTGGCCCCTTTGAATGTTTCATAATTGCACAGTGAAAATGTGGAAGCTTCTCACAGCATTTATGCATTTTGTATTACTCATATAGCTGTACAGAGTGAGAGGAAACCCATTGATCTTCCTAGAGAAAAACCTGCCAACTGTGCAGCATCCACAGAGAAAATCTACATCAGGAAAGACCTGCGGAGTCCCCTCATTGCAACACCCACCTTCATCTCTGAGAAAGATGCCTCACAGTGAGACTCACATTCACAAAGCATCTGCATGCTATACATGATGCATACACCTAGCTTAATATAATTCAAGTTAGAACTAAGTATTTAGTGTAGTGTATTTCAATACGGGGTATTCATGTACTGTTGCTTTACTTGATTTGACTATTTATTTCTTAGACATCAGTATATCAGCTGACTTTAGTCTGGCTGACTTTAGTTAATTTTGCTAAGCTAATGAATTTAAACATTTTTGTCATGGTTTAATCCTCTGTGCAGGTCCAGGCTGTTGGACTCTGGGATGCTTGTCAATATCCAACAACCTTTAACACAAGCTGATGGCACATTACTATTAGCAACAGACAAAGTAAAAACATCTACATAACGTTTTCTTTTTCTTTTGTGTTGTGTGCAGGCAGGGGTTTTCCAAGCTGGAGTTTGTGACCTTGTGTGTCTTTAGATTGTGATTGCCAAAATGTCAAATTGTAATGAGTAAAACGTTTTACTCTGATCTCATATACGAAGAGTTGTCATGAATTTATTTGTTTGTCATATTTATTGAAAGATTAAGCATTAAATGAAATCTTAAGGGGTTATTCAAGAATAATAATTTGTATCAGAGGGGTTGAACTGAGAGTTAAAAGGTTGGGAGTCCTGGATACAAAATGTTTTGGTATTTGTTGCTGTTAAATAGTTTTTTTTATATATATATAATTATGCATCTTATAAACATTAAAAAAAAGCTGTAGCTGTTTTACTCTAAAATATATATGAGGATGTTATTTGTTCATCAGGCGGAGTCAGGACAAGGTGATCTGGGGACGCTGGCAAATGTGGTTTCATCATTAGCCAACCTGAATGATCCGGTTAGTAACGGAGAGCTGGAGGAGTCACCCAGTGAAATCACACGGTGTGTTATTAATGCAGACAATAGTTGTGTATGTTTTTCACAACGGAAAGAGATACAAAATTATGGTATTTGTTATAGGAATAAGTGATCTTAAAAAGAAAATTATGTAACACTTTATTTTGATAGTAGAATGTCTAAAGTGGACTAACAGTAAGTAACTTTGCAACTACATGTCAACTAGCAGTCATTAGAGTATTAGTAGACTGTCTGCTTGATATCTGCTAACACTTTATTTTGATGGGTCCACAACATACTGACTATGAGAAAATTTGCAACTATATATCAACTTATTCTACTAACCCTAAACCTAACCTAACAGTCTACTCTGAGAGTTAGTAGTTGTGTAGTTGTGAATTAGTGAGCATTAGTTGACATGTAGTTGCAAAGTTAAGTCTAAAGTGGATTATCAAAATAAAGTGTAAGCGAAAATTACTCCATTCCAAAACCGTATGACTTCTTTCTTCTGTTTTCACCATTAAACAAAAGAAGATGGCAACATCTTAGTTTTATAATTTATTCCTCAAACAAACCTGATGTATGGTTCCTAAAGATGTGAAATATGGCACACAAGTCATATGGACTACTTTTATGGTACTTGTTTGGTGTTATTATTTTATTTCTTTGTCAGGGTTGCCATCTTAAAAAAGAGAAGCCTGAACATTGTACAGATTTCTTCTTTTGTGTTCCTGCAGAAGAGAGAAGGTTGTACAGTTTTGGAATGACATAAGGTTTAGTAAATTTCAAAGAGCTGGTTTTGAAATGTACCATCAAAACAAGGTAAAAAAAAAAAATATATATATATATATATATGTATTTTTTTGTAATTGTTTCTGAGTGTGATGTCTTTGGTGTTGCAGTGCCTTTGACACGCTAGCTAAAGCTCTGAACCCCAGTGAGGTGGTGGAGGGCCAGAGCTTGTCAGAGGTGGATGGGGTGGGTGGAGCTACAATACAGGTGATCAGCAGGGATCAAATCTCACCACTCATAGAAGTCGAGGGACCTCTGCTTACAGACACACACATCAGCTTTAAGGTGTGTACATGACATTCTCACACTCTTGCAAAAGCCTTGAAGTCAACATAAAAATAAAAATACTTAAAATGTTTTTGTTGTTGTAGATTGTACCTCTCTGTTATTTATCATTGATTAGTATTATTCCAGGCTGACTCACTTTTCATCATCCAATAAATTCCTGATAGATCATATTAAGTATTGCCCTACATTGTTTGAACCCATTCTAATATAATGATTTGCTGCTCAAGAAACATTTATTATTATCACGAGACGTCTTTCAAAAACAATCTTAATTATTCCAACCTTTTTACCCCCAGTGAATGTCTGTTACAGAATAATTAAGCATAGAGCGGTGTGTTATAATAGTCTTTTTTAGTATTCCTAATATATTTCACTTTGATATAGTTGATACTGGTTAATGTGACAATTATAATATTGGGACAGTTTATTTTCAGTAAATCATTGATGAACTGTATTTCATGTTGTCAAATAAGAACACAGAATAAGTGAATTGAGATGATTAATTACGTTGTTGTCTTCTGTAGAGTTGATTTATATTTGTAATTATAACTGAAAATATTGTTTCCTAGTTGAAGAATATTACAGCACACTTTTTATTACTGTAAATGTGCTTCAAAATAATTTGTATCATATAAAGTACAGTATAAATAAACATGATTTCATATAGCATGTGTGAAAATGTGACCCTAGACCACAAAATCAGTCATAAGGTCAATATTTTGTTAGGATAGGACAATATTTGGCCGAGATGCAACTATTTGAAAATCTGGAATCTGAGGGTGCAAAAAAAATCAAAATATTGAGAAAATCATCTTTAAAGTTGTCCAAATTAAGTTCTTAGTAATGCATATCACTAATCAAAAAATAAGTTTTGATATATTTACGGTAGGAAATTTACAAAATATGATCTTGAACAAAATTGACAAAATATGAACATAATCTTTACTTAATATCCTAATGATTTTTGGGATAAAAGAAAAATCAATAATTTTGACCCATACAATGTATTTTTGGCTATTGCTACAAATATACCCCAGTGACTTAAGACTGCTTTTGTGCTCCAGGGTCACATATAATGTTGCTTAATTGCAGCTGTTGATAGTAATTAAGCAAAATGTAAGATTTTTTGTAATAAAAATAGTTTTTTTTTTTTGTGTTTTACTATTTTAAATAATAGAAGAGAGTCTTAAGTGTGTGATTATTTTCTCGCTCTAGTTGATGATGCCAAGCCCAATGCCCGAGTATCTGAATGTGCATTATATCTGTGAGTCTGCATCACGCCTGCTCTTCCTCTCCATGCACTGGGCGCGCTCTATTCCAGCCTTCCTTGCTCTCGGGTGAGATCTCTGTTGTGGGGTTTCTCTCTGTACTTATGCATGTTATCCTCTCTAGAGTATGTCAGTTTCTGTCTCTGTATGTGTAGGCAGGAATGTAACACAGCTCTGGTGCGAGCATGCTGGAATGAGTTGTTTATTCTGGGTCTGGCACAGTGCGCTCAGATCATGAGTCTGTCCACCATCCTCGCTGCCATCGTCAATCATCTGCAGTCCAGTATCCAGGACGGTATGGCACAGTTAAACATCAAGTCTGACATCCACAAAGTGTACTTTGTGCTGGAGACTAGAGATGTTATACAATAAAACCGTTAGGGACCGCCACAGGGTCTGCATCCCTTGCCAAAGCAAGATCCGAACAAAAGTGGCAGTTATAAACCTTACTCATATGGCTTTTTTCTTCTTCTTCTTCTACATGCTTTGTCGGAAGTGTTTCCTACTTTCAGTGGGTTTTGGTGCACCAGTAACCATGATGATTCCTCAAACCATTAAAACCATCCTTGCAGAAAGAAGAGCAGTACTGAAACACAGCTGGAATGTAAAAGCACAGCTCCGCAAATGGCATGCAGTTCTGTTTTAACCACAGATGGTGGTAGAAAGGCAAAAGTAGAGGTCTGCACATGATAGATTTTTCAGTCCAGTTCCCGCCAAAATGTTATATTTCATTTTTTGTTTCAGTAATGTCAACAGCAGAAATCATTTTCAAGTGCTGTTGAACATACACATATAATTGCATTATCTAATCTAGTAGTTTGCACATTTAGAATTACATTTAATCAAAAAGCAAAGAAATCGAGTTTAGAACAGACCAAGTTAATTTGACAGTCTGTGCTTTCCCTTTTTTCAGTGCAATTAGAATAATGTGGAATCATGCACCATGCATTTACAGTAATGATGCCCCACAAAACGTTCAAGAAATTAAAAAGTACTGCACCTGTTGTGGTTGAAATGGTAAATGTTACCACAATAAGGCATTGTCATAGAGACTGAATTTCAATCTCTAGTTCCAGTTTTTTTTAAGTGTTTTCAAAATGTATGGCAGTGTCATCATCATAAATATTGGCTTTAAATGGATAGTTTACTGGTAAGGCACCAGAAAGGAACCTTCAAACTACTTAATTGAAAGATTTCTTAATAAAGATTTTTTCTTTTCTTTTTTTATTAATGAAAACGTACCAAAAATTGTTGATGTTGGAAGCATTGCTAGAACAAGTTATCTCTGTTAATATGTTGATGTAACTGATGTGCTGATGTAAATGTTGTCATAAGTCTTTAATGAACTAACAACTGATCTCCTCTCAGTAGACAAGCTATCGAGTGAACGCATTACACTAGTCATGGAGCACATATGGAAGCTGCAGGAGTTCTGCAACAGCTTGGCAAAGCTGCAGACAGACGGATATGAATATGCCTACTTAAAAGCCATTGTCCTGTTCAGTCCAGGTACACAACAATTCAGTTCCTCAAAGAAGGCCAGAATGTTGCATCTGAGTGATTAAAAAAGTTGTTGTATAAGAGATGTAAACTCACAGCTGATTCATTAATGCACAAGATCACCCAGGTGTGAGCAGCTGTAGCCAAATTGAAAAGTTCCAGGAAAAAGCGCAGATGGAGCTCCAGGACTATGTGCAAAAGACTTATCCCGATGACACCTACAGGTCTGTTCCATATTAAAGTAATACTCTGGGTGAAATGCATCATAGTCTCGATCAACAGCATTTGTGGCATGCTGTCAGTTAACGCAAACATTTTTTACACAACAGTTTTAAGGAAAAACATGTTTGCAATGTCCTTCTAGTGGTTATTTAGAATGCAAACGGCAAGCAACTAAGCATCTATGGCCAAGAAATTACTGTTGAGATGAATGGGAATGGTAGCGAATAACTTGCTGCATGGATTTCTTGACCTCCTTGGACACAAGTGTCCGTAAAGTATTGTTTACATAACGCAAAACTCACCCACAAGAATTACACTTGTAATGCACAGCCAGAAGTTGTATAGTTTCACATAAAGTATAAGAAAACTGTAAACTTCACTGCTTTTAAAGGGGTCATATGATGCCATTTCAATTTTTCCTTTCTCTTTGGAGTGTTACAAGCTCTTGGTGCATAAAGAAGATCTGTAAAATTGCAAAGACTAAAGTCTCAAATCCAAAGAGATATTCTTTATAAAAGTTAAGAGTCCACGGACTCCACGCCTACCTAAAACGCCTCGTTCTAACATGCCCCCACATATCTACGTCACTATGTGGGAAGATTTGCATAACGCTGCCCAAATGTGCACGCAAAGAAAGAAGGCGTAACTTTTATTTTCGCTGTAGTATTGTTGTTGCTGCCGCCACCATGTCGTGAAGACGCTGTGTTTTGTTGTGAAAGCGAAACTATGTCATCATCATAAATATTGGCTTTAAATGGATAGTTTACTGGTAAGGCACCAGAAAGGAACCTTCAAACTACTTAATTGAAAGATTTCTTAATAAAGATTTTTTCTTTTCTTTTTTTATTAATGAAAACGTACCAAAAATTGTTGATGTTGGAAGCATTGCTAGAACAAGTTATCTCTGTTAATATGTTGATGTAACTGATGTGCTGATGTAAATGTTGTCATAAGTCTTTAATGAACTAACAACTGATCTCCTCTCAGTAGACAAGCTATCGAGTGAACGCATTACACTAGTCATGGAGCACATATGGAAGCTGCAGGAGTTCTGCAACAGCTTGGCAAAGCTGCAGACAGACGGATATGAATATGCCTACTTAAAAGCCATTGTCCTGTTCAGTCCAGGTACACAACAATTCAGTTCCTCAAAGAAGGCCAGAATGTTGCATCTGAGTGATTAAAAAAGTTGTTGTATAAGAGATGTAAACTCACAGCTGATTCATTAATGCACAAGATCACCCAGGTGTGAGCAGCTGTAGCCAAATTGAAAAGTTCCAGGAAAAAGCGCAGATGGAGCTCCAGGACTATGTGCAAAAGACTTATCCCGATGACACCTACAGGTCTGTTCCATATTAAAGTAATACTCTGGGTGAAATGCATCATAGTCTCGATCAACAGCATTTGTGGCATGCTGTCAGTTAACGCAAACATTTTTTACACAACAGTTTTAAGGAAAAACATGTTTGCAATGTCCTTCTAGTGGTTATTTAGAATGCAAACGGCAAGCAACTAAGCATCTATGGCCAAGAAATTACTGTTGAGATGAATGGGAATGGTAGCGAATAACTTGCTGCATGGATTTCTTGACCTCCTTGGACACAAGTGTCCGTAAAGTATTGTTTACATAACGCAAAACTCACCCACAAGAATTACACTTGTAATGCACAGCCAGAAGTTGTATAGTTTCACATAAAGTATAAGAAAACTGTAAACTTCACTGCTTTTAAAGGGGTCATATGATGCCATTTCAATTTTTCCTTTCTCTTTGGAGTGTTACAAGCTCTTGGTGCATAAAGAAGATCTGTAAAATTGCAAAGACTAAAGTCTCAAATCCAAAGAGATATTCTTTATAAAAGTTAAGAGTCCACGGACTCCACGCCTACCTAAAACGCCTCGTTCTAACATGCCCCCACATATCTACGTCACTATGTGGGAAGATTTGCATAACGCTGCCCAAATGTGCACGCAAAGAAAGAAGGCGTAACTTTTATTTTCGCTGTAGTATTGTTGTTGCTGCCGCCACCATGTCGTGAAGACGCTGTGTTTTGTTGTGAAAGCGAAACTACTTTGTTTGGTCTTCCAAAAGAGGATGATATCTGCTTCGTCATGCCTAGAGCTGATCCGTGCTGGTCGCTGAGGAAATACATAAACTTCGTGCTGTGGATCACCGGATCGGCTTTCACCGTGGACGAAGCGGAGTCCAGCC
>NW_015505373.1:476219-485936 GCF_001515645.1 Sinocyclocheilus grahami
CGAGTTTCACAATTTGAGTTGAATTATTGAAATAAATGAACTTTTCCATTATATTCTCATTTATTGAGATGCACCTGTATGTTAACACGGCGCAACGCAATGCGTAAAAAGACAGTATAAGTCATTATAATCCATAATTATGTCCCCACTGGATGCAGCAAATGCCTAGTTTATAATGGGTTTTCATGTTTTTGTCTCGTCGCTCCGGCTGGACAGGGCATCATCACAATATGGTAAGGGGCGTAACATTTCCGTCACACGCTTGAGGTATTCGGCCAATCACAACACACTGGATAGCTGGCCAATCACAGCACACCTCGCTTTTCAGACCGATGAGCTTTGTAAAAATCAACACGTTTCAGAAAGGCGGGGCATAGAGGAGAAACAATAATGTACAGTATGTGGAAAATAATGTGTTTTTTGAACCTTAAACCGCATAAACACATTTCATTACACCAAATACACAAAATAATGTTCTTTTTAGCAACATCATATGACCCCTTTAAATTCTCTGTCCTTAAATATATTTTATATATTTTTTCTGGGGTTGCTGACAACATGCCTTATTTGCTGTTCACAGAACTGTGGTCACATTACATTTAGGTGTTAATTGGCTGATTTGCTAATGTCCTTTCATTAATTGCTCGTTGATGTGGCAGGTTGGCCCGAATCCTGTTGCGTTTACCAGCGTTGCGGTTGATGAGTTCCAGTATAACTGAAGAGCTGTTTTTTACTGGCCTTATTGGAAATGTACCGATCGACAGTATCATCCCATATATCCTTAAAATGGAGACTGCAGACTACAACAGCCAAATCACAAGTCCCTCTGTGTGATCGCACTCTGACTGTCATTTAATTTTGACCCTTAGACTGAATTCATGCAAGTCCCATCATCCCTTGCCTTCACGGTGACTCAAATATATCACAATATATTGAACCGACCAACAAGCTCTACCTCAAGAGGAGCTGCAACAGTGAAAGCCTTTCAGTATGTGACCTTTACCCTAGAAATATTGTTGTAGTTTGCAGAGAGATGCATTATGGGACTTTCAGTTCCAATGACAGGACATTTGCCTCAAAAATTAAACAAAGGCCTTTCTTTTTTTTAAACCTTAATTTAAAAACACTTGAGCACTTCATGATGATTCCAATGGAAACAATCCAAGACAAAATTTTGAAATCCCCAAATTCTCCCAATACAGTTTTTTTTTTTACTTGCGAGGATAATATCAACAACAATGGTCTTTTCCAGTGGAAGATGTGATTCTTGGTTGAATGTAACCGTTAACATCAAGACAGTTTGCTTCTGAATCGCTACTCATTCATTTTTCTCATTGATAAAGCAGTTATTGAGTAGAATGCAAATTTTCTGTGTCCCACAGACTTTGTACTGTCACTTCTGTCATCATGACAATCAGCCTTCTCCTCCTCAATATCATGTTTTCCCTTCAAAATCATGTATTTATTTCATTGAGTCTAACTCTAGAAGTTCATACAAATGTAGATAATCTGATTTGCTTGGTTTCAAAAATCATCTGTTATTAAATGATATGTAGGACGTATTTGATCTGTATCTTTATAGCATTTGACTGCTGCTGCAATGTACAAAAGGTGTAATTTTCAGATGTAATATATCCACAATCGTGATGGTTTAATGCACTTAGATTACTAATTTGCTTTTTATTTGCAGATTTGTGCACAGATCGTCCTAGTTTGTGTGTTTCTAATTTTGTTTTCATTTCAAAAACTACAAAATGTCTAATTTTGTCCTAATTGTAAGAAAAGTATTGGCATGCACTTATTAATATGAATTCCCCCCCCCCCCCCCCCCCCCAACCTAGACTGTATTTATTTGGGTTTAAAATTAGTAGTTCAGGAAAAAAAGTAAATATACTTGAGCTTCCAGAGTACAGTATTGATTAGCCACGTTGCTTTTTATGTCCCAACCAACTATGATAAGATAAAACACCAGAAGCATGCTCTCTAATTAAATTTCAATAGGATTTTTGTTTGCAATCACCACAAATTTATGCAGCAGGAGCATTTATAAACATTTAAAAAATTTCACCAATTTCTTGTGAATCAAGTAAAAAAAAAGTTTCAATGACTTTTACCATTGTTACTTACTTTACTGTAAAGCGATGGCTGTTGAATAGATGTCCATTGGCAAATATGTTATATTTGAGAGAATAATTCACTTCTACTTGCAAATGAACTTACAAACATTGACTTTAACCTTAATGTCAAAATGATTCTTTATAGAATACAGTTTGAACCTCTGTTACAGATGAGGTTTCTGTTTCCCAGAAATGCTTTATTGTAAAAGGTTTATTGTTGTTTTAGTATTGGTTCAGAAGTCATCTACTTAATCTCAGTGATTTTGTCCAAAAATCCTAGTTGTTGTTTCAAAAATACGCCCCCCACTAACTGTTTTATATGGTTTTAGCACCGGCAGGCAGTTATTTTAAACAAAATTGTGTACGTATTTAAAAATGCCTAATGTTTTTTATTTCAGTCTGTCAGTGACTGGTTTATAGGTGTTGTAATGCCATGCTGTAATATTAGTCATCTGTTTTCATCCGTCTGTGAGACAAGAAAGCTGTGCATGTGCTAGCTTATAAATTGTATTAAATTCTATACTGATGTGGAGTTTCAATATTGTGGTGTGAAAAAAATTATATATGAGTATATATACAAAATTTCGATGATATATATATATATCGAAATCGAAATTTCAAGACCCCTGCTGAAAACCGTTTTGAAATTGGACATTGCATTGCCATGGAAATGGTACTCTAAAAGGGGGCTTCTCTCTTTCAAGTGTCATATTACAAAATGTGGTTGTTATTTTGTGATAGAAGTACTATTGTGACAGAAATATATACATTTTTGACTGGAAAATGCATCAAAAATTCTGTGGAATTCGGGTGTCACCCGGTGTCTATTTTTGTCACAGCGCCTACACAAAATCTCACAAGAACCTCAACTAATGTGACATCAATTTTAAATTGGGAACAATTTAGTTAGACGTATGGCTTTAATTTTATAGCAATTTTATGTTTTTTAAAAGTAAAAAAAAAAAAAAGTTGTTAAAGCTAACATGCTAATTAAGGCCATATTAAGTTGGCAAATGTGCAATTAGGTAATTGGACACAACTTAGTAAAAAAAAAAGAGACAAAGTGTGACGTGGCCAAGTATGGTGACCCATACTAGGAATTAGTGCTCTGCATTTATCCCATCCTGAGTGCACACACACAGCAGTGAACACACACACACACACACACACCGTGAACACACACCCGGAGCAGTGGGCAGCCATTTATGCTGCGGCGCCCGGGGAGCAGTTGGGGGCCTTGCTCAAGGGCATCTAAAAAAAACGAGGTACAACAATGCTACTTTGCTTCATAAAAGCAATCTGCAACATTAAAGGGATAGTTCACCCAAAAACGAAAATTCTGTCATACCCTCATGTCGTTCCAAACCCGTAAGACCTCCGTTCATCTTCGGAACACAAATTAAGATATTCTTGATGAAATCTGAGAGATTTCTGACCCTCCATTACCATGTTCAAGGCCCAGAAATTTAGTAAGGACATCGTTAAAATAGTCTATGAGACATCAGTCGTTGTACCCTAATTTTATGAAGCTGCAAGAATACTTTTTGTGTGCAAAGAAAAAAAAAATCTCTGTATTCAACAGTTTCTTCTCTTCCTGGTCAGTCTCTGCCGCGTGTTCATGAGAGTACTGCGACGCCGACGCTAGAAAAGAGTATGTCACAAAGAATTCATATGTCTGAATTCACAGTACTCATAAAAGTTCCTGGATGACCTACTACTTCCAGCGAGATTTTGAAGTGTGCATATGATGGACACCATGAGGCCACGGGAGAGGATTTGTGATTGGCAGTGAAGCGACGTAACTGATGCTAGTAGCCAGGGCGGTTCATACAACATCAGTCAATGAGACCTGAGTTTCAGAAGCTTCAAAAGCACCAACAAATAAAGTCATGAATCTTCTTAAAGTCAGGCTCCATTGACTGATATTGTATGAACAGAAACCAGCAGAACAAACTTGACCAAAATCACCTTTTGTGTTCAGAAAAAAAATAATGATTGAACAGTGTGGAGGCAAGTAAATTATGACTGAATTTATATGTTTGGATGAACTAACCCTTTAAATCCCCCAAATAGAAACTGACTTAGAAACTGAAATAGAAAGACTTTTTGGAGATATGAAGGATGCAGTACTACTCTATAGGTACTCAAGATTAACATTATGCCCCCTTTAAGTTTTTTCAAGTTTGTAGGTGTCCGGGTACAGAAACCGAATAATCAAATGTAAAATAGCACTGCATAGTCTTCACTGTAAAAATTAAATATACAGTCAAACCAAAAATATTCAGACACCTTTAACATTTCTCACATTATCACAGTTTATTTGCTATAGTTTAGAAAATGGTAATAAAATATGACAAGAACTCAGAGTTAAACTGTGTCAGAACAAATTCAGCTTGATAATGTCAGATAACGTTGATTGAAAGGTATGTAATGGATTACAATCAACCAAAAATTCAGACAACTGTTAGTATAACAATATTTACACAACTTTCAATACTTTGTTGACCAATTACCAAGCAATGCTTAATTTTGTTCAGTCTGTGGTGTAAAAAGGTTCCCAGCAAGCAATAGCCGTCATTTCAACGTCTCGGATAAGTATAGACTCGATATAGTCCGGCTATGTGTATCCCACTTCTAGCCCAAATAACCTTGAATTTGGTTTCATGTCGTTTTTTGGCAAAATAACTTGTGAGATGTATGATATTTCATCATGTAAGCAAAGTAACAGCGTTTACCAGGTGTTTGGTTTAATTTCTTTGACATGTTCAATACGTAGCCTGAGCGTAGCCACGATTTAGCTCGTAGTCAGAGCAGCTATCTGTAGCCAGATGAATCCATATTAATTTATACAGTGAACACACTCAGAAGAAGTGGAGAAACTGAGGAGGAATTTCAACATCTGGAAATGATCCGGGCAGCAATGGTAAAAAAAAAATAAAAAAAAAAGCTCTCCAAAACAACATTTCCTCACTAAAGCTCTCATCTTTGACAAAGTCCATCATTTATTTTAATTATTATATTGAATTTATTACTGAACAATGGCTTGTTAGATACAGAGAGCGCATGAGCTAATTGAATAGAATATCTTTGTCATTGTACAAGTAACGTTACAATAAGATTTATTTTGAAACTTCCAAATTGATAGTAAAGCTTAAGAATACAAATAATAAGTGCAAATAGCTCAGATGTGCAATGCAGCATTAAAACCTAAACAGTACAAACAGAAAACATAATGAAATAAAACAGTAGAGGTGAATTTATTATTCCATGTACATTTGAGGTTAATGTGTGTACTGGGCTACTTTTTACAGCAGCTATCACTGGGTTGTTAAGAAGTCAGTTGTGCCAGACAATTTTGGAGGCAGAGACAGTACAGGGGCACTATAGGGAAAAACTTAAACTGCTGGAATAAAGAGTTTTTAAAGGGTTAGTGATTGAAAACTTGCAGGTCAATGGGCATCAATGTTTAAGGTTGGTAAACACTTGTACACGGATGCATATAATACTACTCGCCTGACATTGGCATGTGCTATTCAGGTTATATGATATTATTGATATTCGTCTTTCATTTTATAAATAAAAATGCAATTACAGTTCTTTTTGTTCAATTGTAGCCCTACATGAGACATGACTACTGGCAACGCAAGACATGAGAGTTAGAGATCAGTGTTGTGTTTTTAAAAAAATTTACACAAGAGAGCACTAAGTTTAAAGGACAAAGGACATTCCTACTTGGTCTTGTAAGTATCTGTGTTCGCCTGACATTGGCATGTGCTATTCAGGTGTCAAAGTTGTGCAGAGTTGAAGTAAGAAACCACAAAGAGCCTACAAATCTTGCCACATTAATCAAACATTTTGGTGTCAATACTCAATAAGTTACAACGCAAATTAGAAATTTAAAAAAGAATTCCTCGACTTGAAATGTCAAACTTTGTCTGCAATTGTTAATCACCTCAATCTGTATTATATTTTAGGGTTTTAAAAAAATTCCCTCATGTCCAAATTCAACATGAAGGGGGGTGGTCCACAGCAGAAAGAGGTATTTGAAAAGACTGCACTGTTCTCGGTCATCAGAGGTATGTGTATAAAACACACAACATTTACCAGAGAGCTTCTCTCTTTTAACACACTGAATGCTGATACACTATATATCTCGTTTTTGTTTTTAGTTGGCATCCAAGCAAAAGAGAATGACTCCCTGTCACAATTAGTGTAATTAAAGTAAAAAATTATGTCAAGCTTTTCTTGTGCTTTTTTTTTCTTTCTTATTTGGCAGATGCTGTGATGACCAACTTCCCGGCAGCAACAGAGTTGGACTTGAGGAATGCAGTTGGGAGGCATTTTAAACAAGAACTAAAACCAATAATTAATCATTTCCTTTAAGTTCACTGTTGGGTGTTTTATTTGTTAAAAGTAAACCAACAAAAGGGTTAATCTTTTTTTATGTTGTCATTTATCCGTAATGTTTTAAAGGGGTCATATGATGCGATTTCAAGTTTTCCTTTCTCTTTGGAGTGTTACAAGCTGATTGTGCATAGATAAGATCCCTGAAGTTGCAAAGACTAAAGTCTCAAAACCAAAGCGATATTCTTGATCAAAGTTAAGACTCTGCCATGCCCCCCTAAAACGGCTCGTTCTAACACGCCCCCACATATCTACCTCACTATGTGGAAATATTAGCATAATGCCGCCCAAATGTGCACTCAAAGAAAGAAGGCTGAAGAAATGTTTTATTTGTTCATTAGTACTGTTGATAAATTGTGGAGCACCTGTGCTAGATAAAAAGTGAGGTAACACAACATGTAAATGCAGTATTGAGGAGCTAAATCACTCAGGTGACTTGACTCTTGTCTGGATGTTACAGGGACAGATGAGACACATGTGTATTTATCCACTGCAGACTGACTGATGAAGCAATGCTGCCATCAAAGGGTCTCAGTGAGTACACTATAGAAATGAATAAAACATCTTTTAAATCTTAAGTTGTAGTTTATTTGAATTATTGTAATTTCAAACAGAGTTATCACAGCACTTTTCTGATTCTTGATTTCTGTGCATTTGCTGCAGAGCTTTTGTGGTGGAGCAGGACCTGCAAGGAAAGGTGAAGGCAGCATTTGTGAAAAAAAGGGAAAACCTGAAACAAAAATATAAAGTAAGATCATTCTGTTACTTCTAATACAGAAATCAAATGACATTGTGCTGTTAAAATGACTGCTTTTGTATTGTGTTTGCAGGATCTGAAATGTCTGCAGACTGCTGTGAGCACTGAGGATGGAGATGTCCACAGCATCATCCTGGAAATGGTCCAGTGCCATGGATGAGTCGCTCCATCACTCCACCTGCCCTTACTGCCTCATCAAGACCTGATGTTGCTGTGGCCTCTTCATCCTCAGTGACCCCAGAGCCAGCGAGAGCATCTAGAGAAAGACCAAAAGACACTGAGGATGTGAGTTTGGTCAAGTTTGTCCTGCTGGATTGTTCATACAACATCAGTCAATAAGACCTGAGTTTCAGAAGCTTCAAAAGCACCAACAAATAATGTCATGAAGCTTGTGAAACTCGGGCTCCATTGACTGATGTTGTATGAACAAATCAGCAGGGCAAGCTTGACCAAAATCACCTTTTGTGTTCAGAAAAAAAAGCCTCAGATGCCTCAAGCGCAGGCTGAAGAAGAAGACGCGAACTTGCTCAGGACAGTTCAGACATTGCGGTGAAAATCAGAGGTAAAAAACGATATAAATACTGTTCAGTTTCTTGGACAGACTGATCGTTTCGTGTCTTTTCACATCAGTGTATCATCACGAGCCGCAGGGTTTAATTTGGTTTTGTTTGTGTATGTTTTATGACTCTCAAAGCCGTGATTCCCATCCACTGACATTATAATGTGACAGACTGCAATGGTTTGACAAAAGGATAGTTCACCCAAAAATGAAAATTTGATGTTTATCTGCTTACCCCCGCAGGGCATCCAAGATGTAGGTGACTTTGTTTCTTCAGTAGAACACAAACTGAGATTTTTAAGTAAGTACTTATTGAAATTAAGTTCCTACTCATTGAGTATGCCATTTCGGACGCAGCCACTGTTTTTCGGGCCTGTCTCTTTAAATGCAAATGAGCTGCTGCTCCCCACCCACTTTTCCAGAATAGAGCTGCGCCTTTACAGCTCGGACCTGCTAAAAACATTTGTTTTGGTTCTGATTATCATGTTTATCGCGCTGAAATCATGCGTCTAAGTTCTAACACGAGTTACAAAAGCAGTGGGTTATGTCTGTGAAGGTAAACAGCTGGGAAATAAATTGCATGTTTATTTTAGATTTGTGTGGCAGCAGCAATATACAGTAAATAAATCAATAAATCCACTGCTCTGATGTCTCCTCTGAGGCTGGGACACTAAATAGTGTTCTGTGCTCATCTGTGCAGCCAAAGGCAGAACAGTTAGCATGCTTTGCTCAAACTTTCGCCATGGCATTGGAGCTGGTACACCATTGTTGCTTGCGAAAACACAATGAGGGCGCTGTGGGTGTATTACATTTACAGATTAAGGGGCGGTAATATTATAATGAGATCCTTTTGCAACGTCACTAGGGGAGCAAAATCAGACTTGCTCGTTTTTTCAGACGGTTGCAGAAAAAGGCTTACCAAAACAAAGTTACTGGGTTAATCTTTTTCACATTTCCTTGATTGGTAGATGCACCGTGGACCTGATTATAGCACTTAAAACCTGGAAAAGTCAGATTTTCATGATACGTCACCTTTAAGCTAAATATGGTCAGGTCAAAGTGTCTGAATAATTTTTGGTCCCAAATTTTATTTTAATCAATTTTACTGGTAGTCCACTGTATGAAGAATTTTTGGGTATAATATGTCACAGTTTACTTTATTTTGCTATACTTACATAAATGAACTATAATGTCCTGCACCCACTAGTGTTTTTATATCACTGTATTTGTGAAGGAAACCGACTGTCTTCAGACAATTTTGGATGTCATTTTCATTTCTTCTTGCATGTAATGTCTGATAAAGCAGCATTTGTGAGTGGAGCTCTGCTTTGTGTACAGCCTTACCGGGGAAACCTTGATCTCTACCACTCACACAGCGCCTCCTGCTGCCAGAGAATGAGTCTGCATATATATGCCGCCACAAATTGAATGCAAGTCTGTGGGAAACACTGAAATGTTATTTATGCAATTTGTAAGTGCAAATTATAATTAATTATACTTGTCTCTTTAAAAATAAAAAATTAAGCCATTTAGCCAATGTAACTTTTAGCATAGCCTATTTTATTTGAAGTGTATCCCGTGTATTCTGATACATGCATTAATGTTTCTGGGCTAAGCCCCAAATATCCACTCACTGTAGAACTGGCCCTGGAGTCAAACCCATTATTTCAGCACTTTGCTCTACTGATTGAGAATGCATTGTAAACAATGGAGCTTTAATAATTTGAATATGATGGATTATCAACTAATTATGTACCTTCCTTGTAGGCGCGTTCAGATGTAGTATATAACGTTTTTATTAACGTCAAAGTGCATATAGCACCAACAAGTTTGACAGTCAAAGCAAATTCTGTAAACACTGCTTTGATAAATAATGTTTT